>NC_092370.1:145666825-145966825 GCF_030028105.1 Mobula birostris
ACACACAGACGAAATGGACGGACAACATTGCAGAGTGGACCGGAGAGAGTTTTTCTGTTTGTTCAAGCATTTACCCACAACCATGAGAAATGGAGGCCATTGGTGCCTCATTCATCTGTGCAGCGCCCCTACAACCCAGGCGGGTTGTGGGATCTGTAATAGTATTCTAAAAACTTAAAAAAGCAGATAATAGGAACCTGAAGTAAAATCACTTACCGTGTCAGACAACATCTAGAAAAAAAAGGAAGTTAACTTGTCAAGTCGAAAACCCTTTATTACTGGTGCCTCGATGATGTTATCCTTTTTCTTTGACCATGCCTCCCTTCCTATTACTGCTGATAAGAGTCCTCACATATTGACTTATTAACTTTCCACATGTTCAAAGTTCAAAGTAACTTTATGATCAAAGTACATACACATCACCATATACAACCCTGAGATTCATTTTCTTACAGGCATACTTAATAAATCCAATATCCATAATAGAATCAATGAAAGACCACCTCAACAAGGTGGACAACCAGTGGGCAAAAGACAACGAACTGCAAATACAAAAAGAAATAATAATTTAAAAAATCATTACCAAGAACATGAGATGAAGAGTCCTTGAAAGTGAAGCCATAGATTATCAGAATAGTTCAGTGATGGGGCAAGTGAAGTTGAGTGAAGCTATCCCCTCTGTTTCAAGAGCCTGATGGTTGAGGGGTAATAACTGTTCCTGAACCTGGTGGTGTGGGGCCCTAAGGCTCCCATACCTTCTTCCTGATGGCAACAGCAAGAACAGAGTAGGTGGGAGTCCCTGATGATGGATGCTGCTTTCCTGTGACTACGGTACATGCTCATCAGTTGCATTTATGGGGCAGTGCAGTAGCATAGTGGTTAGGACAACGCTTTACAGTACAGGTCACCCAGGTTCAATTCCTGTCACTGTGTGTAAGGAGTTTGTAGGTCCTCCTCATGACCCTGTGGGTTTCCTCCAGGTGCTCCAGTTTCCTCCTACAGTCCAAAGGTGCCCTGGTCTTTGGTCATTATAAATTGTCCCATGGTTAGGTCTGGGTTAACTCTGGGGTTGCTGAACAGTGTGGCTTGAAGGACCAGAAGGGCCCATTCTACACTGTGCTTCAATAATAATAATAATTATTATTATTTGTAATGGCACTTATGTGCTGGACCTAGGCCACAGCCTCAAAATTATAACACATGTTAGCAATAAAAGATAACAAAGTCAACAATTTCAGATCATTCCCCTTTTCAGTCCACATCAGAATGAGGGAGTTTGGAGAGAGAAAACAGAAGTGTTAAAGAACACCTACGCTCTGTCCACCAGAGAAAGCAAGATCTCCCAGTGGCCACACATTTTAATTCCATGTCCCATTCCCATTCTGATTTGTCTATCCTTGGCCTCCTCTACTGTCAAGACGAAGCCACACTCAGGTAGGAGGAACAACACCTTATATTCCGTCTGGGTAGCCTCCAACCTGATGGCATGAATATTGACTTCTCTAACTTCCATTAATGCCCCACCTCCCCTTCACACTCCATCCTTTATTTATTTAATTTATATATATATATATATTTCCCACTTTTTTTTCTCTCTCTCTTTGTTCTCCCTCTGTCCCTCTCACTATAACTCCTTGCCTGCTCTCCTCCCCCCTTGCCTTTCTCCCCAGGCTTCCCGTCCCATGATCCTCTCCCTTCTCCAGCCTGGTATCCCTTTTGCCAATCAACTTTCCAGCTCTTAGATCCACCCCTCCCCTCCTGTCTTCTCCTATCATTTTGGATCTCCCCCTCACCCTCCCACTTTCAAATCTCTTACTATCTCTTCTTTCAGTTAGTCCTGACGAAGGGTCTCGGCCTGAAACGTTGACTGTACCTCTTCCTATAGATGCTGCCTGGCCTGCTGCGTTCACTAGCATTTTTTTGTGAGTGTTGCTTGAATTTCCAGCATCTGCAGATTTCCTCGTGTCTGCGTGTTAAAGACATGAAGTGCCATTGCTGCCTAAAGGTCCCCTTCCTGAGAATCTGCCTGATTTCCACCATTCTACTTTTGGTTTCAGGTATTACTCAGAGCTGTGTTACACATCTTCAACATTCCTGTTTTCTCTCTTCAAATTCCCTCATTCATCTGTCAACTATTTGCTAAAGAAGTTGCAGATTTCCTCTGCAATCCCATCCTCCATGTATGTCCCCTTTGATTTATCTGTTTCTCTCTAACCCTGTCTGCAAATTAAAATTAATTTAGTTTTCACCTATCTCCCCATTTCTGACAAAAGGTCTTTGATGTGAAACATGAACTGTGCTTCATTTTCTGCAGCTGTTTTCTGATCTGCTGAGTGTTTTCACCATTTCGTCTTTTTGTAGTTCTGTGTTAATGTGGCAGCAAGTTGGCACTTTATTTTAAGGTACTGCATGTCTGAGGTTGCTCCCAGGCAAGCCCTTCGGTAATCCTCATTAAACTACTTGTTTGTTCCTGTTGATGTAACTTATGGATCAATATTAACACATTTCTTATTAATATAAAATTCCTGAGGCTCTATCCTCCCTCTTATTCTACACTTTTTGTTAATGGCCTAATCAATTCATCAAATCTTATCAATAATTCTATTATATATACATACATCAATTAAAGCTGCAATCCCTTCAGCCTTTTCAACCTCCAGATTACTCACAGTACAATGGCTCTATCATGAATGTTCATTGGTATCAGAGACTGTAAGAGAATATAAAAAATGCCTGCTTTTAGTTTTCAAATGTACAGTCAAGAACAATTTCCAATATTAAGGCAGAGAACTTCATGTGGCACTTTTGCCATTTCTCAATGTGTCAGAGAGTGCAAGTACGTGAGGAAATAAAGTTATGTATCTCTGGCCAGCTGACAGGTTCAAACTTTAATTACTTCTTTATTGATCGGTTCTTCTCGCCTCTGGATTTTGGAGTATCACTGTGGGAAATCTCTTGCCTTCAATTGTTATAACTAGTTCCACTGAACCCAGACTTTCCATTTGTACAAAGTCTATTTTTGCCTCTCACAAAATCTTAAAACTCTAAAGGAAGTCACTCTTTGAGAGACTTAATGCCAATATGTGTCTGGAAGTGTTCTGCTATAAGTACATTTTCATGGAGCACTGCCAGAAGGAAGTAGCATTCATCTTCAAAGAACCCCACAATCCAGGCAAAGTCCTCTCCTTGCTATGACCATCAGACAGATGGATAAAAAGCTCGCGTCCCACACCAACAGGTTCAGGAACAGTTATTACCCTCCAATCATCAGGCACCAAAACTGGCGTGGATAACTTCAATTACCACTACACTGAACTGATTCAATGAACTACAGACTCACTTTCAAGGAATCCTTACAACTCACGTTTTCAGTATTTTTTTGAATATTGGTTGCTTTTCTGACTCTGTCTGTTTATGTATAGTATTTCATGAAGTTCTAATGTACTACTTCTTTTCCCTGTAAATGCGAGCAAGAAAATGAATCTCAAGGTAAAATATAGTAATGTCTACATGCGTACTTTTACAATAAATGTATTAATTTATCGAGATACAATGTGGAATGGGCACTTCTGGCCCTAGCAGACCTTCAAGTCACGTCACCTAGCCTAATCACGGGACAAGTTACAAAGACCAATTAACCTCCCAACCTGTACGTCCTGGGAACACACATCAAAGTTGCTGGTGAATGCAGCAGGCCAGGCAGCATCTCTAGGAAGAGGTACAGTCGACATTTCGGGCTGAGACCCTTCGTCAGGACTAACTGAAAGAAGAGCTAGTAAGAGATTTGAAAGTGGGAGGGGGAGGGGGAGATCCGAAATGATAGGAGAAGACAGGAGGGGGAGGGATGGAGCCAGGAGCTGGACAGGTGATTGGCAAAAGGGATATGAGAGGATCATGGGACAGGAGGTCTAGGGAGAAAGAAAAGGGGGAGGGGGGGAAAAACCCAAAGGATGGGCAAGGGGTATAGTGAGAGGGACAGAGGGAGAAAAAGGAGAGAGAGAAAAAGAATGTGTGTATATAAATAAATAACAGATGGGGTACGAGGGGGAGGTGGGGCATTAGTGGAAGTTTGAGAAGTCAATGTTCATGCCATCATGAACGTCAACTGTACCTCTTCCTAGAGATGCTGCCTGGCCTGCTGCGTTCACCAGTAACTTTGATGTGTGTTGCTTGAATTTCCAGCATCTGCAGAATTCCTCCTGTTTGCGTCTGTACATCCTGGGAATTGAGGGGGGGAGCCGGAGCACCTATAGGAAACCCATGAGGTCAAAGGGAGAACGTTAACCTCCTTACAGACAGCGGTGGGAATTGAACCTGAGTCACAAGTGCTAACCACTACACTACCGGGCTGCTTTGAACTACTTCCTTGGACTAGCTTCCTGAATGGTTCCAAATTATAAATGAAATGTTCATATTCCCTTTCGCCACATTATTGTCTCCCAAGGAAAAGGTTCCACATATTTGGTGTTTCCTACTTTCTATAAAGTCCTAGTTAATAAACCAAGGCTTAGTGTTACTAAGTTATTGCAGTCTTTCTTCACCTTAAGATGGAGAACACTTGAGTTAGATCCTGCCTTGTGTCAATATTGCAAAAGGAGGTACAATAAATCAACTAATCTCTCTTTAATGACATCAGTGGAATGGGGTACCAATTCCACTTGATAGTCTTGAGTCTAGTGACACACTGAAGCTCATGACATAGAAACCTTTATTCAGCACAAGCAGGCATCATACTGGAGACACTCAGCAGAGGCTACATCAGAATTTTGTGTCCTTAGGATCAAAGGTAACAGTAGGTGATTCAATACAATTTCAATAGTTACAATATCATTGTTTATTTCAATATCTTGGGTTGGAAAACATTTTCTTTGAGCTACATAGCGGAAGCACATTGTAATTGATAAGACACCTCTGAAGGCCCAAACGCCTTTGGGAGAAGCTAATTAACAAAAATATTCTAAAACCTTTTGATGACGGAGAGCCAGACACCCAAATTTAATGTCAGGACTGCCTCTGAATACATAAATATGATAAGTTCACAAATCCTATACTGTGTACTTATGCCAGTACCTGTGGCCATCTTTGATATGCTCAGTGACAACATCCATCCCAGCTGCCAGCTTGCATTCGAGTCACAATGGTGCAAGTAACTTAGCCATGTCACCTGGTTTGATGCAGGCCTATTAACATAACCCAATTAATCAGAATCAGAATCAGGTTTATTATCACCGGCATGTGATGTGAAATTTGTTAACATAGCAACAGCAGTTCATAATCCAGCAGAGAGAGAGGGAAAAAAATAATAATAATAAAACAATAAATAAACAAGTAAATCAATTATGTTAATTGAATAGATTATTTTTAAAAATGTGCAAAAACAGAAATACTGTGTATTAAAAAAAGTGAAGTAGTGTCCAAAGCTTAGTCCATTTAGGAATCGGATGGCACTCTTGCATATGCAATCTTTAAGTCTGTGGAGCAGCCTATGCTTTTAACTTCAATTCACTGCTTACAATTTACAAAAAAGCTGAAAGCCAATTACAAGCTTCCTGGACATTTACATTTATGTACAATAAGAACTGAAGCCTGGTCCTTGTTTGAATTATTATCCGCTATATTCACATAATTCCAGAATACTCCCTCTCATACCCTCCTCTTGGCCCCTGGATAGAAATTTGTCCCAAGAAGGACAAACTGTAACAAAGATTTGAAAATGCAATCTGGGTCCCTTCTCCAAATACCAACCTATGTGTGCCTACCTTTACACTATCTAACGTCTCTGATTGGCTATCAAAGTTCAAAGTATATATACATTGATAACCCTTTGCCCTGCCAAAAGGTTTTGGCCCAAAATGTCAACTCTACTTTTTTCCATAGATGCTGCCTGGCCTGCTGAGTTCCTCAGTATTTTGTGCGTGTTGCATACATTATACAACCTTGAGATGCGTCTCCTAACAGGCAGCCACAAAACAAGGAAAGCCAAAAGAAAATATTTTTAAAAACTGTCAAACAACCAATGTGCAGAGAGAAACAAATCATGCAAACGATAAGCACAAGTACATAGCCTTCTGAACTGAACTCCACAAGGGCAGTCCATCCATGCGCACTTAGTTCAACACGGAGCGGAGCAGCGAGCTTGAATCAACACATCCCTCGCTTCAGACCCTGACACCCTGACCTTTTCAGTCTGGCCTGGCGCTTCAATCATCGTCCTAACACTGGGTTCAGTCATTTCAATATGCTCTGGGACCTGGACCCCGCTGCCTTGATTCAGACTGTACCTGGATTTTCCGATTCATTGAATCGATTGAACCTTGGGTCTTCCTCCCTCTCGGCGATGGGTCCGCTGCCTCGCCTCAGCTCAGTTCTGCCACATTGAATTGCCTCCATGTCCAAAGGGAAGTTATAGGCTTTTGTTTGTGATGATCATTTACCAGAAAAAGTGATCAACAAAGTTCTTAGCTGTTTTCCTTGTTTCATTGGCCACCAGACAGAAGTCACTGATGTTCATCAGTGCAGAGATGGCAATAAAACGTTCCAGAAATCTGGGCACATCCTTCAATGCCTCAGTAATGGCTGACAGAGGCTACACTGTGAGTAGGATCACAGCAAGGTAACCTTGGTTCAGGGTCACAGGCAACATTTGATATTCTATGCCTTGACAGAAGATTATCAGAGTGATACTGACAACCAGTTTTTTTGATCGAGCTACAGGAGGGTTTGGGATGGTTTCCATTCCAATAGCTGCAAAGACCTCGCCCCAGTGGCACCTCTTCCCAAACTGTCTTTTCAATCACTGGCTCAACCACTGAAAGGGCCCAAGTTACTTGTGTTTACTTCCCATTCAGCTGGGGTGGCTGCCTTCCGCTCCTGTGCGATTTCTTCTCTATTTCTCAGTCCATTGAGGTGGAACTTGATATCCCTGCCTGAACTCAAATCCCTTCCCCTCTGTTTTCCCCAATATCTTTCTATTGTGATCTATACAACCAATCATCTATCTCCAAGAGCCAGCCATCATTACAAAGTATAGTTACTGTTATACTTGATTTGCGGTTTGCTCTCATACTCTCTCTCACTGTCCTCTGCATTCGTGTTTCTGATCTCTTTCGTCTGTGGGTTTACTTCCATCAGGTGTGGTCAGATGTGACATCATCACTTACATTCTTTGTCACTGGGAAGACTTGATCTCTTGTTCTGTCTGCAAGGCGACCAGAAGGTGAGTCAAACGGTTTAACGCGAGTCCAGTGTTTCCACTGGCTGCCTTGCCAGGTCTGTACACAAACACAACAAGTGTCAGCTGTCAGAAACACCACCTGTGGTCCTATCCATCTGGGAGCAAACCCTGCCTTTTCAAGCAGCTCCCTTACCAAGACTTAGTCTCTCAGCTGTGGGAAGGATTATCTTCTCTCCCTGTGGTTCTCTCTAATCAGCAATGTTGTTTTGCTCAGCCCTTCAACACGTTAAGCTGGTTACAGAGGTCCTTTACACACTGAGTCATTTTACCTTGTAAGTTCTAGGTTCACTGCAACCTGTAGTCACCCCATAAGGGCGTCTCATTGCTTGCCCCATCAGTAAATTAGGAAGTTCAATCGTTAGGCATCAATATCAAAGTAGTAAAATGGATTCAGCAGTGGCTGGATGGGAGACGCCAGAGAGTAGTGGTGGATAACTGTGTGTCAGATTGAAGGACAGTGTGTAGCCGTGTGCCTCAGGGATCTGTACTGGATCCAATGTTGTTTGTCATATATATTAATGATCTGGATGATGGGGTGGTAAATTGGATTAGTAAGTATGCAGATGATATTAAGATAGGTGGCACTGTGGATAGTGAAGTAGGTTTTCAAAGCTTGCAGAGAGATTTAGGCCAGTTAGAACAGTGGGCTGAAAGATGGCAGATGGAGTTTAATGCTGGAAAAATGTGAGGTGCTACATTTTGGTAGGACTAATCAAAATAGGACATACATGGTAAATGGTAGGGCACTGAAGAATGCAGTAGAACAGAGGGATCTAGGAATAATAGTGCATAGTTCCCTGAAGGTGGAATCTCATGTGGATAGGGTGGTGAAGAAAGCTTTTGGTATGCTGGCCTTTATTAATCAGAGCATTGAGTATAGGAGTTGGGATGTGATGTTGAAATTGTATAAGGCATTGGTGAGGCCAAATTTGGAGTATTGTATACAGTTCTGGTCACCCAATTATAGGAAAGATGTCAATAAAATTGAGAGAGTATGGAGGAGATTTACTAAAATGTTGCCTGGGTTTCATCTCCTAAGTTACAGAGAAAGGTTGAACAAGTTAGGTCTTTATTCCTTGGAATGTAGAAGGTTGAGAGGGGACTTGATAGAGGTGTTTAAAATTATGAGGGGGTTTGATAGGGTTGATGTGGATAGGGTTTTTCCATTGAGAATGGGGGAGATTCAAACAAGAGGACATGAGTTGAGAGTTAAAGGGCAAAAGTTTAGGGGTAACATGAGGGGGAACTTCTTTACTCAGAGAGTGGTAGCTGTGTGGAACGAGCTTCCACCAGAAGTGGTTGAGGCAGGTTCGATGTTGTCATTTAAAGTTAAATTGGGTAGCTATATGGACAGGAAAGGAATGGAGGGTTATGGGCCGAGTGCAAGTCGGTGGGACTAGGTGAGAATAACAGTTCGGCACGGACTAGAAGGGCCCAGATGGCCTGTTTCCATGCTGTAATTGTTATATGGTTATATGGTTATATAAATCGTAAGGCTAAGACCCAGCATTCGGTTTGGTGTTGCTTGCAATCTTATCAGGATGCTTGGCAATACATCAACCCATGTCCTTCCCATCTCTCTTATAGTTTTAGCTGAGGCAGTCTTGATTTTTTCCACCTTTCTACCATTTCTACCATTCCTGAGTTCTGATGATAGGGTATGTGGAGTCGTCGTCAAATCCCTGACAATCTGCCAGAGTGATGCTGGGCCAAATGATACAATGGCGACAGAATTTCTCAACATCTCTGCCCCTCCCTGGCCATCACCAGGTCATGATCATGCTGTGCCTTCCCTGATGCATTACCCCATGATATAACTTCAGTAGTATCTGCCTAAATCATGGTAGGGCTACTGCTTCCCCATGGGTCCAGTTCCCAGCTAGTCCTTCCTTTGCTCCCTCTATCTTCCATTTCTCCTTTTCATCTGCCTCACCACTTCATATAATTTTACTAAAGTGGATCCAGTGGTTTCTTCATGCACATTTGCAATGTCAGTTGCCTCTTTTTCTTCCTGCTGCCCCTTTTGCCCTGACGTCTGCCCAGTCATTCCCTTTCTGCTCTTTGCTCTCCCCTTTCTGGTGAGCTTTTACTTTGATTACTGCCACCTCTGCTGGCAGACTCACTGCTTCCTGCAGTTGTTGTATTAGGTGTCTGTGCTGAATACCTGCCCCTGTTGAACTTACAAATGCTCGTTGTACCCATGTCATCAGATAATCATGGGGCACTTGTTTGTCCTTACTGTAGCACGGTGCTTCTATCAGGGCCACCAGTTCTGTCACCTGAGCTGAGCAAACCCCTGGCACAGTTCCTGAACCTAATTCCTCACATGCTTCCTTCACCACAGCTTCCCATCTATGTACTGCTGAAACCCATCTATAAAAAATGTCTCTGCCTCCCTATCCAGAGGTTTTTCCCTCACATAGATATATTCCTCAAGCTCTATTTCTATTTGGCACTCACGTGCCTCCTGCTCTGTTAGGATGCTGTTCACAGGATTCATTCCAGTGTCCCTAACTATCGTGACTGACTTGTCTGTGGGGATGAGAACTGTCTCACAAGCTGCCCAAGCTGCTGTCAGTGACTGCTCTCAGACTCCCCATACTCAGGAGCTCTACGATGGTATAGAGTGTGTGTAGTACAAGCTGTCCCATCATTACAACGTGTTCGCTCACTCACACTGCCCACGCAGCTCAGTCTAAAGCTGCTACACAGCGGGAAGTCCTGCTACAACAGGTGCCTGCTTTGTTGAATAATATGACACTGCTCTTCTTATGTCCCCATGAGCTTGCACCTTCACTGCTTTGTAATACCCTCCCTCACTGCTGCAGTAAAGATGAAAGGGGTGAGCTGTATCGGGTAACCTAGCACAGATGCAGAGAGCAGGGCTTTCTTTATATCTGTAAAGGCCTTTTCCTCATCTGTCTTCTATTTTACTTCCTCCAGAGGAGGCTTCCCTGCTTTGATTAAGGCCTGTATTGGGGCCACTAGTGCTGAGAACACTGGTATGAAATTATGGCAGTAATGGAATACAGTAAACCCATTACCCTCCTTGCTCCCCTTATGTTGACTGGGTGGGGCATGGAGCTAATTACAGAATGTCTGTCATCTGGCATGTCCTTCCTCCCCTGCAAAATCATGTACCCTACGTACTGTACAGTATGTTTCCTTGCCTGAGCCCTGTGTGGGCTGATTCAAACCCCTCATCCCACAGAATTTCTAAAACACTAGCCATCACCCCTAAGTGACCTGCTTCAGCCTCTGAGGCAATTAGTAGATATCTACATATTGTAAGATGGTTGAATGAAGCATTTCCAAAGTCTGTGCCATAACCTTATGAAAAATGGCAAGGCTGTTGTGGAATCCATGGGGGAGTCTGGTCACTGCTGCCCACCTTGGGTGAAGGCAAAGCAGTCTTTGGGGTGCTCCCAAAATCCATTAGCAATACTCAGAACTGAGAACATTTTATGTTCTGGAGACAGGCCCTTCAGGATTGTGGTAGTGTTGGCCACAATGGGATGCCATCTCACTGTGGTCTTATTGAGGGCAGTATTGTCTATTGTTAATCAATATGATCTATCTGGGTTCTTTATTGGTCATATAAATGAGGTAGTGGTTGACGAAATCTCGTTTAGTATCCCCCAGAGTTTCAGTTCCTTCGTTATACCCTGGACTGCAGTCAGAGCATCAGCTTTTATGCGATTCTGCTTATGAGGTTTATGCAGAACCTTTCCTCCCCGGCTCTATTTTAACTATGTTTTTCTTCGCCCAAACACAGTCTTTGCTTGTGTCTAGCCCACACCTTTGGGAACTGCAGACCAAATAACCCATAGACAGAATCCTGGTTCCAGTCCCTGATGCTTGGACTGGTTGCCACTATGCTGGCTAGGTTGTGTACTCTATTGGTTGAACATGTTCTCTGCCTCTGACTTGTCCATGTTACTTCTCCCTTTCCAGAGTCTATAACAACCCTGCCTTTCTCACTATGTCGATACTCAACTGCATTCCACTGATTATTCACTTCTTTCTGCCTTCACTGTTTTTCCCCCTATTCCTGTAACATATATAGCCTCTCCAGTCATCGGCAAGGGTAGGTCAGCAATTGATACCAATGTCCCTATGCCCATGAGCATATTGTATTGCAGGCCCACTAACAATGTTGTTGTGTATATTCATGGGCCACCAGTGCTGACAACAGAGGCTGCTGCCAGCCGTTTGCCAGATTATGGAACTAGTAACGATAGCCTCATAGTTCCATAATCTGGTCAGCAGTCAGATTGAACAGCGAGGCCATTTTTGGGGTTGGGGATTTAGGTTCTGTTGTGGTCCCTACCCGACTTGGTGGGTGACATTCATGTCTCCTTCCCCTGTTAGGACATTGTGCCAGGGAGACCACAGTGGTCACATACTA
This sequence comes from Mobula birostris, assembly GCF_030028105.1. Classification (NCBI taxonomy): domain Eukaryota; kingdom Metazoa; phylum Chordata; class Chondrichthyes; order Myliobatiformes; family Myliobatidae; genus Mobula; species Mobula birostris. The sequence continues at coordinate 145,678,468 of NC_092370.1, forward strand.
CCTCCTCAGTGCTGCAGTCCTTCAATAAGCACCCTGGTTAGTAGCAAACAAAGCAAGGTCCCTGCATCTTCACAGCAGTTACGTCTAGTACCTTTATGACCCTTCTGCACTGTCTTTCCATCGATTTCCCCGGCCTATTTAACTACTGTGGAGTAGGCAGATAACACCGTTATCCCAAAGTCTAAAACCTCCTGTTGGGCAGAGCTCAGACCTTCCTTGAGCATTTTCTGGAAGACTGGATCATCCTTCCCTGGATTACCAAGCCCTAAGTATACCTCATAGGCCTGGTATTTTTGCTCTGCATAATCCATGGCAGGTTCATAGGCCTTCTGAACAACTGACATCATCATTCTCAGTTACTCTCTCTTCTTCCAAGTCATTGCCTTACTTCTTCCTTAAAATTCCAATATCTTTCCTCATTGCTGGCATTCTCATGAGATGTCCCTGATTCTTTCTGCAACCCTGGCGTCACACTGTTCCATGTAATTCTCGGGCATTTAGCTTTAACCAATACAGTGCCTATAAAAAGTATTCACTCCCCCCGGAAGTTTTCATGTTTTATTGTTTTACAACATTGAATCATAGTGGATTTAATTCGGCTTTTTTGACACCAATCACCAGAAAGGACTCTTTTGTGTCAAAGCGAAAATAAATTTCTACAAATTGATCTAAGTTTATTACAATTATTAAACACAAAATAATTGATTGGATAATTACTCACCCCTTCAAGTCAGTATTTAGTAGATACACCTTTGTCAGAAATTACAGCCTTGAGTCTGTGTGGATAGGTCTCTATCAGCTTTGCACATCTAGACACTGCTATTTTTCCCAATTCTTCTTTACAAAACTGCTCAAGCTCTGTCAGTTTGCATGGGGATCATGAGTGAACAGCCCTTTTCAAGCCCAGCCACAAATTCTCAATTGGATTGAGGTCAGGACTCTGACTTGGCCACTCCAGGACATTAACTTTGTTGTTTTGAGCCATTCCAGTGTAGTTTTGTCTTTATGCTTGGGGTCATTGTTTTGCTGGAAAACAAATTTTCTTCCAAGTCACAGTTCTCTTGCAGAGTGCATCAGGTTTTCCATCAGGATTTCTCAGTATCTTCTGTATTCATTTTACCCTCTTCCTTCACAAGCCTTCTAGGGTCTGCTGTGGTGAAGCATCCCCACAGCATGATGCAGCCACCACCATGCTTTACAGTAGGGTTGGCGTGTTTTTGATGATGTGCGATGCTTGGCTTATGCCAAACATAGTGTTTAGTCTGATGGCCAAAAAGCTCAATTTTGATTTCATCAGACCATAGAACCTTTTCCAGCTGACTTCAGAGTTTCTCACATGCCTTCTGGCAAACTCCAGTTGAGATTTCATTTGAGTTTTTTTCCCAACAGTGGCTTTCTCTTTGCCACTCTCCCATAAACCTGCAACTGGTTAAGTACCCCAGCAACAGCTGTTGTCTGCACAGTCTCTCCCATTTCAGCCACTGAAGCTTATAACTCCTCCAGAGTTGCCATTGGTCTCTTGGTGGCCTCCCTCACTAATCTCCTTCTAGCACGGTCATTCAGTTTCTGAGGATGGCCTGCTCTAGGCAGATTTACAGCTGTACCATATTCTTTCCATTTCTTGATGATTGACTTAACTGTACTCCAAGGGATATTCAGTGACTTGGAAATTTTCTTCTATCCATCTCCTGACTTGTGCTTTTCAAGACCTTTTCATGGAGTTGCATGGAGTGTTCTTTTGTCTTCATGGTGTAGTTTTTGCCAGGATACCAACTCACCAGCGGTTAGACCTTCTGGATAGAGGTGGATTTTTACTACAATCAATTGAAACACCTTGACTGCACACAGGTCTCCAAAAACAGATCTCCATTTAACTAATTATGTGACTTCTAAAATTAATTGGCTGCACCAGTGATGATTTGGCATGTCATATTAGAGGGGGTGAGTACTTTTGCATCTGCTATTTTGTGCTTTATATTTGTAATTCATTTAGATCACTTTGTGGATCAGTTTTTGACTTTGACATGAAAGAATTTTTTTCAGTTGATCAGTGTCAAAAAAGCCAAATTAAATCCACTGTGACTTAATGTTGTAAAACAATAAAACATGGAAACTTCTAAGGGGGAGAAAGAATACTTTTAATAGGCACTGTACGTGTATGTCTTTGGGGTGCATCCAGTGGATTTCAATCATTTCCTCTAACTTACACCAGAATTCTGCATTGCCACAAGCAACTCTAAAATGAGGGTAGTTTGGATAAAATGCTCTGCTTTTTCTCTGGGGTAAAGGGTTTGTGGATGGTGGCGATGAGTCTGAGTGGCTGTCTCAAATCACTGGGGTTCTGAGCCATTAGTTGCCTGGTCTCTATAGGTGCCATTCCGACAGGCAGTACTGGGTGTAATCTCTCCTGTTTGTGGGTACTTCCACACTTCTCAACTCCCTGATCCTGCACTTCCCAATTTACCCCATCACCTTCCTCAGTAATTATTCCCATAGCTGCTGCCCCGTGAGCAACCTCCTGCTGGGCCTTATCCAATTTAGAACATTGAACATAGAAGAGTACAGCACAGGAAAAGCCCATAATGATATGCTGACCCGGCTAAAAAGCACCTAAACACCATTCCCTCCTACCAACACAATGTCCATATTCCTCCATCTTCCTCATATTCATAAACGTCTCTAATTCCAAACATCTCTTAAAAGCCTCTAATGTATTTGCCTCTACGATCATACCAGGCAGCAAATTCCAGGCATCCGACACTCTCTGAGTAAAAGTGTTACCCCTCACACCCCCTTTGAACATATCCCCTCTCATCTTCTCATCTTCAATTCATACCCTCAGATATTAGACATTTCAACTCTCGGAAAAAGATTTTGTAAGTCCACTCTATCTCTGCCTCTCATAATCTTATGAACTTCTACCAAATCTCCTCTCAGCCTCCACTGCTCCAGAGAAAACAGCTCAAGTTTGTCCACAAACAAGAGAAGATCAGAGGATGCTGGAAATCAGGGTAATGCACACAAAATGCTGGCAGAACTCAGCAGGCCAGGCAGCTTCTATGGAAAAGAGTAAACTGCCAATGTTGGCGGCCAAGACCTTTCACAGGATTGGAAAAAAGAGAAGTCAGAATAAAGAGGTGGGGGTGGGGGGAAGAAGGAGGAAGCAGTATAAGGTAGTAGATGATAGATAAGTTTCTCTACTGACATATTTTATGAACCCACTGATTCCCACGGCTACCTGGACTATTTCTCTTCTCACCCTGTCACTTTTAAACATGCCATCCCCTTCTCTCAGTTCCTCCTTCTCCACCACATCGGCTCTCAGAATGAGGCTTTTCATGCCAGAACTAATGAGATGTCCTCCTTCTTCAAGGGAAGAGGTTTTCCTTCCTCCAAGTCAATGCTGCCCTCAGCTGCATCTCTTCCATTTCAGACAAGTCTGCCCTCACCCCACCCACCTTCCATCCCACCAGGGAGAGGGTTCCTCATCCTCACCTATCACCCCACTAGCCTTCATGCCCAGCAAATAATCCTCTATAACTTCTGTCATCATCTCCAGCGGGATGCCACCACCAAGCACATCTTTCCCACTTTCTGCTTTCCGCAGGGATCGCTCCCTAAGCGACTCCCTTATCCATTTGTCCCTCCCAACTGATCTCCGTCCTGACACTCATCCTTGCAAGTGGAACAAGTGCTACATCTGCCTCTACACTTCCTCCCTCACTACCAATCAGGGCCCCAAACAGGCATTTCTAGGTGAGGTGACACTTCACCTGTGAGTCTGTTGAAGTCATCTACCTTATCCGGTGTTCCCGGTGTGGTCTCCTATATATCGCGGAGACCTGACACAAATTGGGAGACTGCTTCCCCGAGCACCTATGTTCTGTCCACCAGAAAAATCAGGGTCTCTCAGTAGCCACCCATTTCAATTCTACTTCCGGCTCCCCTTTGAACATGGCAGTCCATGTCCTTCTCTACAACTACAATGAGGCCACACTCAGGTTGGAGGAGCGACACCATTTCGGAATCCTGCAACTTGATGGCATGAACATAGATGTCTTGAATTTCTGGTAATTGCCCCCCCTTCACCATACTCCATTCCATTTCCCCCTCTCCCCCACTCACCTTATCTCCTTACCTGCCTATCACCTCCCTCTGGTGCTCCTACCTCTTTTCTCTCTTCCATGGTCTTCTGCCCTCTCCTATTCCCCCTTCTCCAGTCCTTAATCTCTTTTACCAATTGACTCCCAAGCACTTTACTTCACCACTCCCCCTCTCATGGTTTCACCTAGCACCTACAATCTTGTATTTCTTCATTCCCACTCCAGCCCAAATAAGTCCCTTCAACCATTGTCCTCTGTCTTCTACGATCAAGCCAGTTCTGAATCCAAACAGCCAATTTGCCGTGGATTAGCCCACAATAAGGGACTTTGTCAAACACCTTACTAAAATTCACGTAGACAACATCCACAGCCCTACCTTGTCAAAAAACTCAATCAAGTTGGTAAGACAAAACCTGGCCAGCACAAAGCCATACTGGCTCTCCCTAATCAGACCATGGGTTTGCAAATGCTCATATATCCTATCCCAAAGAATTTTCTCCAGCAATTTCCTTACAACTGATGTAAAACTTACCAACCTATAGTTTCCAGGATTTTGCCTTGTTCCCTTTTTAAATATAGGTACAACATTAGCCACTCGGCAGTCCTGCAGGATTTTGCCTGTGCCTAGAGAGGACACAAAGATACTGGTCAAGGCCCCAGCAACCTCGTCTCTTGCCTCCTTCAATAACTTGGGGTAAATCCCATCAGGCCCTGGGGTCTTACCCACCTTAATACTCAGGAGACCAAACACTTCCTCCTCCTTGACCTCTTACTGTCCTAACATATTAATTCACTCAGCAGTAATCTCTTGGTCCAACCCATCCTTTTCCTTGGTAAATACTGAAGCAAAGTACTCATTAAGTACCTCACTCACATTCTCCGCATCCAAGCAAATATTCCCCCCTTTATTCTTGAGTGGTCCCACCCTCTCCCCAGTTATCCCCTTCCTCTTGATGTATGTATAGAATGCCTTGGGATTCACCTTAATCCTACTTGTCAAAGACTTCTCATGCCCCCCTCCCCCCCAGCTTTCCTAATTCCCTTCTTTAGTTCTTTTCTGACTTATTTACATTCCTCATGTGCTTTGTTTGATCCTAACTTCGAAAGCTTTACATACTTTTCCTTTTTCTTCTTGACTAAATTCATCACCTCTTTGAACACCCAAGGTTCTCTTATCTTTCTATCCCTGTCCTTTCTTCTAACAAGACCATACCTCTCCTGTACTCTGTGCAATTGATTGCCACGTATCTGATGTGGACTTGCCAGAAAAGAAGCTGCTCCCAATTAACTTTTTAGTTCCTGCCTAACACCCTCGTAACTTGTCCTACTCCAATTTAAAACTCTCCCGCAAGGACCATACCTATCTTTCTCCAAAGCTAATCTGAATTCAATCAGAGGGATTGAATTCAAGAGCAGGGTTGTCATGCTGCAACTATACAGGGTACTGGTGAGGCAGCACCTGGAGTACTGTGTGCAGTTCTGGTCTCCATACTTGAGGAAGGATATACTGGCTTTGAAGGCAGTGCAGAGGAGGTTCACCAAGTTGATTCCAGGGATCACAATCAAACGGTTGTTGAGTTCAACAAGCTTCCTCGTCCGTTATTATGGACCAAATATTCGCCACATTGGTGTCAGGAATGGAATGCAGGAGATTGAACAGCTACAACGTCAGACAGAGTGTTTTAACCCCGGGGAATAAGACGAGGGTCCAAGCAGTCTGCCTCCCCCCCGCACCCATGGGCAGGGCTCAAGCAGACGAGATCCGGAGGGAGGTCCTGGGAACCGAGCATTGTGCCTTCCCAGGGAGCCCCGACGGAGTGAGTGTACCCAGGCTCCTCAATCCGGGGGACAGAGCGGAACCTCACCTGGCGGAAGTCAAACTTGCCACATGGCACAACGGGTGGAGTCCCACCGAGACAGCGGTGCACCTTGCCCCGGCACTGGAACAAGATGCCCTGTGGCTCCTCGACCTAACGCCGGCGGAGCTGTGTGACTACAGGCCCTCGTAGTGGCGCTGGAGCGGCGTTTCGAGCAGAGGCCGTTGGCGGAAGCAATGAGGGAAGAACTGTGGAGCAGACGGCGCCGTATGGGAGGAAGTCCGGGGGCAGAAGCAGCTGATCGCCACCGTGCTCGGCATGGCCACCCCGGCCCCAGTTCCCTCCCGTGGCCCAGGAAGAACTTTCCCTCCACGCCTTTGTAAAGGCGCTGACGCCAAAGCACCTTCGGCAGTATGTTCGGCTGACGTCGCCATCATCGCTGGACGAGGCGGAGAGGGAGGGCAGAAGCAATTTTAGCCTCTCAAGGTGTTTCAGCGTCGCCTCCCACCAGCGAGCCCAGGCTTGTGTCACCGAGGCTGAGGAGGAAAGTGACAAGGAGGAGCCCGTGAGACAAGTCCGATTAGCGCCGCGGGCCATGAAACGATCTCTGCTACCGGTGCGGTGAGGCAGGTCATTTGGCCCGGGATGACCCCGCCCCAGCACCACGCCACAGCCCAGGAGCAGCAGAACCCCTCCGGGCGGGCCGTTTGGGTGAAGAGCAAGGCTTACATGTTGATGCCTGCGTGCAGGAGGGCATCAGGTGCCGTATGTTGGTGGACATGGAGTCAACCATCACTACCATCTGTCCCGGTGTTCTCCCCAGCACGGACCAGCCATCCCCGCCTCAGTGGACAACGGCAGCAGTCCGGTTGGCTACGGCCACCGGTGACTATGCGGCGATGCGAGGGAAGAGGAGGCTGCACATCGCAGTGGACACGAGATGTGACTCGTCGACATCCGAGAGTCCTGAATCATCGGCCTGGACCTGCTGTCCCACTAGAGGCCCGTGTGGATGTGTCGGGGAAAACACTCTCCCTCGGTGCTGAAGCCGTGGCTCTTCGGCAGGGCAGCTCCGGGAAGCGGTCCCAGTGGGAGCAGCAACCACACCGGTTTCACAGTGGCCCGGGGCAATGCAGCACACCCAGCAGCGGCCCAACACAACACCGCTGAGCCAGGAGCAAGTGACGGTGACGCCGGCGACCACCTCCCCACCACGGACCAGCAGTGCACAGCGAACAGGTGAGCGATCCGACGTTGGCCCGGCTGAGGGAATGGCTGAGTGTGGGACGACGGCCGGAGTGGGCAGAGGTTTCTGCCCTGGACCCAGAGACCAAAGACCTGTACTCGCAGTGGGGAATGCTGGAGGTCCCCGACGGTTTGCTGTTCAGGTGGTGGCAGTTGTCCGATGGTGACCGACATCTCCTGCAGCTGGTCCCCCGGGGGCTCCGTGCTACGGTGCTGCTGTCGGTGGACGGGCTGGTGGGGCCCGGCCATTTCGGGGTCACAAAGACACTGGGGCAGGCTGCGTGAACGCTTCTACTGGCCTGGGTACAGGGAGGACGTGGAGCGTTCGTGCGCTGCTGCGACGCTTTCAGGTTCCAGAAGGGGCTGGGCCGCCAGTCTAGGGTACCAATGCAGCAGTTCATGGTGGGAGCTCCAGTATGGGTCTGCTGCCCCTCCCGGAAGAAGGGACTATCCCCCGGGCTTGGAAGCCACTGGAAGGTGCTGGGAGAGGTGCTCGACCGCATCTCCGATGTGGCATATCGGGTGCAGTGGAAGGAAGCCGTGCAGTGCTGGCACCATGTCAGCCATTGGTCACATTTCTAATGACTAGCACCATTTATTGTTTTTGTGGGATTAAGGTGCGAAGTTCCAGTTCATTTATACGTGACTATAACGGGAGGGTGTGACAGTCGCCTCCTCCATCTACATGAGACTGGTTGGGTTCACTCTCCAGGTCATGGTGCCCGGTCTGTTTTGTGTTTATCACAATAAAATGGTTGTTGAGTTAACGAGCCTCCTTGTCTGTCCTTGTAGACCAAATGCTCGCCACAATATTCTAAAACCTTTTGAGGGTAGAGAGCCAGGCATCTGAAATTGATGTTGTCTGGGCTGTATCTGAGTACACAGAAGTGGTAAGTATTGATAGCCTATACCTGTGACCATATTTGATAGGCTAAGTGACAACATCCATCTGATCTGCCAGCTTGCACTCAAGTCACAATAGTGCTAATAATTTAGCCATATTGCTGGTTTGATGCAATCCAATTAACAGAAAACCATTGTCTTAATGTTTGGCTATTGCATATGCAATCTCTTAGTCTATGCTGCAGACTATGCTCTTAATTTCAATATACTGCTTGCAATTTACAAAAATAACTGAAGGCTAACTGCAAGCTTCCTGAACTTATTTACATTTACAGTAAGAACTGAAGCCAGGTTCATGTTTGAATTAATATCGGCTTTATTCACATAGCTCCATCCTACTCCCTGCAGTAACATTGCACAAAGTCTACTTCACCAGGTGATCTAAAACTTTTCACATAAAAACTTGAAACACTGAGTAGGTTAAAGTTCGAAAGCTACTGTATGTTCAGACAAATATTCAGTGGGTCGGGTGACATCTGTGTTGTCAGAAACAGTTTCTAACTCCAGGGTTGACTTGAACGATGATTTGTAAATAGTGGCAGAGCACTGCGTAGGGGCAGGGTAACTACAAGAATGCCCTGTAGGTGACGATCCAGTTGAAGCTCCAGACTAAGATCCCTACCTTCATAGAGGACAATCTTCATCCATGCGATATCAAGAAATGCCTGTGCTTGTGATAAGATCATTAGGGGTTATGATACTGTATAAGGTTTGCATTCTTCTATGCCTCAGAAGAACTTCGATCCAAACATGAACTAAAGCAGCTGAAACCCAGCCATGGCACAAGAGTGAGACCCAAGAAAACAGCATCAAGCAGTTCTAGGAAAGCTGATATTACTGGAAGGTAAGAGGAAATTCTCTCCTCCCTCCCCCCCCCTCCGATTTGCAGGAATCATAGTTCTCTTAAAAGAGTTATCTTTGGAAGCTGATTATCTCAGCACTTGATCATCCATAAGGGAATTTTGTCAGAACAAATGTCCTAGTTTCAGCTAATTTTAACATCTTCATCCGTGAATGATGACTGGGCAGGTCCAATTGCTTACCAAGGACAACTCAGAATGAGCAATAATGAGGAAATGGATGCCAAAAACGCACCAAGACACAAATCATATTTAAACTTTTGCTGATATATAGTGGGTAGTGTGAATGGCTCACATGTCAGTTAATGACTGCCTCAAAAAGAGAATCTTACTAGCTCACCTTAAAATTCAACAGCATCACCAATGCTGAATTGACCATAAACATCTTCAGCATCACCTTCAACCAGAAAATCAGCCTAAGTGAATAATGTCACTATACACTAGGGCAGACGCTAGACCATCAATAGAAAGTGAATTGCCTTTTGAATTCCAAAGCCTTTATGACACCTCTTAAGACATGCCTGAAGATGGAATTCTCTTTATGGGTCTGCAAGAGCTCAGTTCCAACTGGATTGAAGATATTTTTTAAGCATAAAAGATAAAATGAACGTCGATCATTTTAACTATTCACTACTCTGTACAGTAGCAACAATGTTCTGTATTTATGAGACACTACTGACTAACTCAACAAGGCCTTTCCATCTTCCAAATGAGAGAATCTGCCATTCTAGAAGGAAAAGGTCATCAGGGACTTGAGTGAGTTGCAGGAGCAAGTACGTTGTACATTAACACACATTAGATTCTGATCGATTATTGACACTGGATCAAAATCCTGGAACACTTCACTTACTTGCATTTTATATTTCACAACTGTTTAAGATCGGCAGCTCACCATTACATTCTCAAAGACAACTCTGAATGAGCAATAGCATCTTTTTATAATACTTGCATTCTATGGAGAGAATAAACAATTTCAGACATGCTCTTCCTCATACAACTCTACAGCACCTCCGCTTTCAGCTACTGTAACTCCATGATCCTTATCTTTGGTTTCTCATCAAAGAAATTCAACGTATTCTCTCCAAATTTGTGAGTCATTTGTGACATCCACGTAGCCATTCTATTAATCCTAAAAGGTTGATGCTGGATAACTTTTGCTGGACTTGTGCAGAAATATATAGAATGTGAGATCTAATCAATATCTAGGGAATAATTTACGAGACAAGTATAACTACTTTTAGTAACTCCGTTGATTTATTGACTTTGTATGCATCCTGAGAGCAGATATGATGAGATGGTGGAACTGAGAGAAGGGGATGGCATTTTTACAAGTGACAGGGTGGGAAGGGGTATAGCCCAAATAGCTGTGAGAGTCAATGGGTTTATAAAAGATATCAATAGATAGACTATCTTCAGAGATAGAAACAGAGAGATTGAGAAATAGAGAGGTGTCAGAAATGAATCAAATAAATTTGAGAACAGGGTGGAAGCTGGAGACAAAGCTGATGATCTCGGCATGGGTGCAGGAAGCAGCACCAATGCAGTTGATGTAGTGTAGGAAGAGTTGGGGAGTGTTGTTGGTGTAGGCTTGGAACATGGACTGTTCCATGTAGCCAACAAAAAGCAGGTACAGCTGAGACCCATGTGAGTGCCCTTTGGTTTGAAGGAAGTGAGAGGAGCCAAAGGAGAAATTATTCAGAGTGAGGACCAGTTCCACTAGACAGAGGAGAGTGGTGAGGGAGGGGAACTGGTTGCGTCTGTTGTCCAGAAAGAAACAGAGCTTGAGGGCCCTCCTGTTGGGGGATGGAGGTGTGTAGGGGCTGGACATCTATTAGTGAAAATGAAATAATTAGGGCCAGGGAACTTGGTCATTGACAAGATCAAGAGCTTTTGAAGTGTCACGGATGTAGGTAGGAAGGGACTGAACCAGGGGGTGGGGTGGGGGTAAAACAGAATTGAGGTAGTGGCGCAGGAGCAGGCAGAAACAGTAGGACTACCTGGACAGGCAGGTTTGTGGATCTTGGGTAGGAGGTAGAACAGGGAGGTGTGAGGTGAGGGAACTATGAGGTTGGTGATGGCGGATGGGAGATCCTCTTAGTTGATTAAGATTGGTGATGGTGTGGGAGACAATGGCCTGTTGTTCCTTAGTGGGGTCCTGTTTGAGGGGTAAGTAAGAGGAGGTGTCTGAGAGTTGTCACCTGGCTTCAGCAAGGTAGGAGTCAGCCCACCAGACTACTACAGCATCTCCCTTATCTGCGGGTTTGATAGTGAAATTGGGACTAGTATGGAGAGCAGTGGATTCAGAGAGAATGAAGTTAGAATTGGAGAGAGGAGTGTTGAGATGTTTGATGTCTCACCGGCAGTTAGCGATTTAAAAAGATCCAGAACGGGGTGTCCTGGAAGAGGTTTGAAGATGAGAGAAGGGGTCACCAGTACGGGCTGGAGAGTCCTTGCCAAAGAAGTAGGCACAGAGACGACGGAAGACGAGCGTGGCTTCATGGCAGGCATGGAGCTCACTGAGGTGTGGGTGCAGGGGAACAGAGATGAGGCCCTTACTGAGGACAGAACATTCTGCCTCAAAGAGGAAGGTTGGAGAGAATGGTGAAAACCCGGCATGGATGAGAGCTGAGATCAAAGGTGGGGAAGAGGGTTGGTAGTGTCTGAGGAGAGAGGAAGGTTGGGGTGTTCAGGGAAAGTGAGGAGGTGGGAGTTCCAGTGGCAGTGTGTAAAATCTCGGCCTGGAGGTGCTGGTGGTCAAGGTCCAGCCAGAGTTGGAGGTTGTGCATTTAGCAGTTTGAAGGTGTCCAGGGCCGTTGGAACTGGTATTGGTGCCAGTGGAATTGGGGTTCTGAATCCACTCGGGATCACTGATACTGGTGTTGGCAATGTTAGATATGGAGGTATCCAGAGACATTGGGGCTGGGGATGGATTCAGAGAGATTTGTAATCTGGGGGCATCTGATGGTATTGAGGTCTAAGCAGGCGGCAGCGGGGATCATAGTCTGTAAGCATCCAGGGCCGCTGGCATTAGAGACAGCGGGCTCTGAAATAGCTCAATGTTAGTTTTGTAAGCAGTCTGCTGGATTCATTAACTAATTAGCTACATTGCCAACACACACAAAATGCTGGAGGAACTCAGCAGATAGTGTCTATGGATATGAATAGACAATGTTTCAGACCAAGACCCTCCTTCAGGACTGAGAAGGAAAGGGGAAGATGCCGTAATATAAAGGTGGGCAGAGGAGGAGGCTAGGTGGAAGATGATAGGTGAAACCAAGTGAGTGGGAGAGGTCAAGGGTTGGAGAAGAAAGAATCTGCTTGCAGAGGAGAGTGCACCGTAGAAGAAAGGGAAGGAGGAGGGGACCCGTGGAAGTGATAGGCAGGTATGAAGAGGTAAAAGGTCAGAATGGAGAATAGAGGAAGTGGGGCGAGGGAATTTGTTTACTGGAAGGAAAAATCGATATTCATGTCATCAGGTTGGAGGCTACCCAGATGGAATAGAAGGTGTTGCTCCTCCACCCTAATAGAGGCCTCATCTTGGCATACATTACGATTTATTTTGTTGTTTCAACTATCTGTTAATATTTGCCATTCTCTTTGATTGAAACAGACTACAGACCAAATTGATAACCCATCACACTCTCAAGGACCACTTCAGATGGTCATAATGCAGACCATCACCTTTTCTGTACATCTCTCTGGTACTTTGAAACTCCAATGTTGGGGTGGAATGAGAATGGAATGCACTCACTAAATTCACTTAATACTACGATTAAGTTTATCAGCAAAAACTATTATGAAATGTACAAAATTTGCATCAGAAACTCATCATCTTCAGTTCTGAATGCTAGTTGCTGCTTTTGTTGTTTGAATGATTTGGTTTTTTTCTGCACATTGGGTGTTTATAGTTTTTTTCTTAATGGGTTCCTTTGTTTTGTGGCTGCCTGTAAAGAGATGAATCTCAAGGTCCTATACTTTGATATGAAATGTACTTTTAACTTAGAACAAGCAAAGGCAAGTAGTTCTTCGTAGAATAATGTATGGTGGTAAAGCCTTCCTGATATTTTTGTGAAAATTGTTGCAAAAAATATGCACACTGGCTTGTAGCCCCCTGTTACTGCCTAGAATTTTGCTTATATTCCCATACCAATCATAAGCTGAATACTAGTGGATAACGTTGTACTCTGCTGGCATATTCATTTGGGGATTAGGATAGTTCCATTCTCAAGATGTTCTACTGGTTGAAGTTCAGTGCTTAAGACAGTGCTCCCCAACCTCCAGGCCGTGGACCGATACATTGCCGCAAAGAATGCAGGGGTGCAGCGGTGGCCGGGACGCACCCGGCACATCTTTAAGAAAAAAGCCGAAATAAACAAGCTAATTAATTACATAGAAACATAGAAACATAGAAAATAGGTGCAGGAGTAGGCCATTCGGCCCTTCGAGCCTGCACTGCCATTCAGTATGATCATGGCTGATCATTCAACTCAGAACACCGCCCCAGCCTTTCCTCCATACCCCCTGACCCCCGTAGCCACAACGGCCATATCTAACTCCCTCTTAAATATAGCCAATGAACTGGCCTCAACTGTTTCCTGTGGCAGAGAATTCCACAGATTCACCACTCTCTGTGTGAAGAAGTTTTTCCTAATCTCGGTCCTAAAAGGCTTCCCCTCTATCCTCAAACTGTGACCCCTCGTTCTGGACTTCCCCAACATCGGGAACAATCTTCCTGCATCTAGCCTGTCCAATCCCTTTAGGATCTTATACGTTTCAATCAGATCTCCCCTCAATCTTCTAAATTCCAACGAGTACAAGCCCAGTTCATCCAGTCTTTCTTCATATGAAAGTCCTGCCATCCCAGGAATCAATCTGGTGAACCTTCTCTGTACTCCCTCTATGGCAAGGATGTCTTTCCTCAGATTAGGGGACCAAAACTGCACACAATACTCCAGGTGTGGTCTCACCAAGGCCTTGTACAACTGCAGTAGTACCTCCCTGCTCCTGTACTCAAATCTTCTCGCTATAAATGCCAGCATACCATTTGCCTTTTTCACCGCCTGCTGTACCTGCATGCCCACTTTCAATGACTGGTGTATAATGACACCCAGGTCTCGTTGCACCTCCCCTTTTCCTAATCGGCCACCATTCAGATAATAATCTGTTTTCCTATTTTTGCCACCAAAGTGGATAACTTCACATTTATCCACATTAAATTGCTTCTGCCATGAATTTGCCCACTCACCCAACCTATCCAAGTCACCCTGCATCCTCTTAGCATCCTCCTCACAGCTAACACTGCCACCCAGCTTCGTGTCATCCGCAAACTTGGAGATGCTGCATTTAATTCCCTCATCCAAGTCATTAATATATATTGTAAACAACCGGGGTCCCAGCACTGAGCCTTGCGGTACCCCAGTAATCACCGCCTGCCATTCTGAAAAAGTCCCGTTTATTCCCACTCTTTTCTTCCTGTCTGCTAACCAACTCTCCACCCACACCAATACCTTACCCCCAATACCGTGTGCTTTAAGTTTGCACACTAATCTCCTGTGTGGGACCTTGTCAAAAGCCTTCTGAAAATCCAAATATACCACATCCACTGGTTCTCCCCTATCCACTCTACTAGTTACATCCTCAAAAAATTCTATGAGATTCGTCAGACATGATTTTCCTTTCACAAATCCGTGCTGACTTTGTCCGATCATTTCACCGCTTTCCAAATGTGCTGTTATCACATCCTTGATAACTGACTCCAGCAGTTTCCCCACCACCGACGTTAGGCTAACCGGTCTATAATTCCCCGGTTTCTCTCTCCCTCCTTTTTTAAAAAGTGGGGTTACATTAGCCACCCTCCAATCCTCAGGAACTAGTCCAGAATCTAACGAGTTTTGAAAAATTATCACTAATGCATCCACTATTTCTTGGGCTACTTCCTTAAGCACTCTGGGATGCAGACCATCTGGCCCTGGGGATTTATCTGCCTTCAATCCCTTCAATTTACCTAACACCACTTCCCTACTAACATGTATTTCACTCAGTTCCTCCATCTCACTGGACCCTCTGTCCCCTACTATTTCTGGAAGATTATTTATGTCCTCCTTAGTGAAGACAGAACCAAAGTAATTATTCAATTGGTCTGCCATGTCCTTGCTCCCCATAATCAATTCACCTGTTTCTGTCTGTAGGGGACCTACATTTGTTTTTACCAGTCTTTTCCTTTTTACATATCTATAAATCTTTTACAGTCCGTTTTTATGTTGCCTGCCAGTTTTCTCTCATAATCTTTTTTCCCCTTCCTAATTAAGCCCTTTGTCCTCCTCTGCTGAACTCTGAATTTCTCCCAGTCCTCAGATGAGCCACTTTCTCTGGCTAATTTGTATGCTTCTTCTTTGGAATTGATACTATCCCTAATTTCTCTTGTCAGCCACGGGTGCACTACCTTCCTTGATTTATTCTTTTGCCAAACTGGGATGAACATTTGTTGCAGTTCATCCATGCAACCTTTAAATGCTTGCCATTGCATATCCACCGTCAATCCTTTAAGTGTCATTTGCCAGTCTATGTTAGCTAATTCACGTCTCATACCTTCAAAGTTACCCCCCTTTAAGTTCAGAACCTTTGTTTCTGAATTAACTATGTCACTCTCCATCTTAATGAAGAATTCCACCATATTATGGTCACTCTTACCCAAGGGGCCTCTCACGCCAAGATTGCTAATTAACCCTTCCTCATTGCTCAAAACCCAGTCCAGAATAGCCTGCTCTCTAGTCGGTTCCTCGACATGTTGGTTCAAAAAACCATCCCGCATACATTCCAAGAAATCCTCTTCCTCAGCACCTTTACCAATTTGGTTCACCCAATCTACATGTAGATTGAAGTCACCCATTATAACTGCTGTTCCTTTATTGCACACATTTCTAATTTCCTGTTTAATACCATCTCCGACCTCACTACTACTGTTAGGTGGCCTGTACACAACTCCCACCAGCGTCTTCTGCCCCTTAGTGTTACGCAGCTCTACCCATATCGATTCCACATCTTCCCGGCTTATGTCCTTCCTTTCTATTGTGTTAATCTCTTCTTTGACCAGCAACGCCACCCCACCTCCCCTTCCTTCATGTCTATCCCTCCTGAATATTGAATATCCCTGAACGTTGAGCTCCCATCCCTGGTCACCCTGGAGCCATGTCTCTGTGATCCCAACTATATCATAATCATTAATAACAATCTGCACTTTCAATTCATCCACCTTATTACGAATGCTCCTTGCATTGACACACAAAGCCTTCAGGCGCTCTTTTACAACTCTCTTAGCCCTTATACAATTATGCTGAAAAGTGGCCCTTTTTAATGCTTGCCCTGGATTTGTCGGCCTGCCACTTTTACTTTTCTCCATAGTACTTTTTGTTTCTACCCTCACTTTACACCCCTCTGCCTCTCTGCACTGGTTCCCATCCCCCTGTAGTGAACTAACCTCCTCACGCATAGCCTCTTTAATTTGATTCCCACCCCCCAACCATTCTAGTTTAAAATCACCTCAGTAGCCCTCGCGAATCTCCCTGCCAGGATATTGGTCCCCCTAGGATTCAAGTGCAACCCGTCCTTTTTGTACAGGTCATGCCTGCGCCAAAAGAGGTCCCAATGATCCAAAAACTTGAATCCCTGCCCCCTGCTCCAATCCCTCAGCCACGCATTTATCCTCCACCTCATCGCATTCCTACTCTCACTGTCGCGTGGCACAGGCAGTAATCCCGAGATTACTACCTTTGCGGTCCTTTTTCTCAACTCCCTTCCTAGCTCCCTATATTCTCCTTTCAGGACCTCATCCCTTTTCCTACCTATATCATTGGTACCTATATGTACCACAACCTCTGGCTCCTCACCCTCCCACTTCAGGATATCTTGGACACGATCAGAAATATCCCGGACCCTGGCACCAGGGAGGCAAACCACCATCCGGGTCTCTGGACTGCGTCCACAGAATCGCCTATCTGACCCCCTTACTATCGAGTCCCCTATCACAACTGCCCTCCTCTTCCTTGCCCTACCCTTCTGAGCTACAGGGCCGGACTCTGTGCCGGAGGCACGGCCACTGTCGCTTCCCCCAGGTAAGCTGTCCCCCCCAACAGTACTCAAACAGGAGTACCTGTTGTTAAGGGGCACAGCCACCGGGGTACTCCCTATTACCTGACCTTTCCCCTTCCCCCTCCTAACCGTGACCCACTTGTCTGCCTCCCGTGGTCCCGGTGTGACCACCTGCCTGCAACTCCTCTCTATCACCTCCTCACTCTCCCTGACCAGACAAAGGTCATCGAGCTGCAGCTCCAGTTCCGTAACGCAGTCCCTTAGGAGCTGCATCTCGATGCACTTGGCGCAGATGTAGACGTCCAGGAGGCTTGTAGACTCCAGGGCCTCCCACATCCGACACCGAGAACAGCAAACTGCCCTCACACTCATACTGCCCCTCTCCTCAAATAACAACAGAAAATGAATGCCAAACCTCCCTCGCCTCGCCCGTTTCCGCCTAAGCCCGTTGAGCCGAAGCCCTTAAGTCTTCACTCTGCTCCCAGCTCACTCCGCAGCCCGCAAACTATGCTGCCCGCTCTATGAGGCTCTGTTCCTTTTAAATCTGCCGCGCTGCACAGCCCGACGTCACACGCCTGCGCAGTCCCGCCTCTCAGAACGCTGTTGGAGAAAAAAAAATAACGAAAATTTTAAAAATGTCTTTCTCGGCACTCCCACTCAGACTCTGCATCTTTCGCGGCAATGTATCAGTCCATGGCCCAGAGGTTGGGGACCACTGGCTTAAGACAATAATTTGATATTCTTCAGGATGTTCCATTGTCAGTCAATGCTTGGCCCTCACAATGGTCGACCGGTCATGAGATGTTGCTCCAAATCATTGAGCCACAGACAGCCATTTTATCTTTCTTGAGGATAGTTTATTGCCATACTTGATGTATGTAATGTCCTAATAACTAAAGGCTAATATTACTTTGTCCAGGCAGGACAATTCAGCCATGCCCTCCCCTCCCCTGCCCCCCCCCCCACAATATGATGGAAAAACAAGAAATGGTCCTGCATTGGTTTTTTAGCAAATCCTTGAGTTCAGCCTTTTTTTTAAAAGAGATATGTCGATGTGAGGAATTTTAGTTCAGTTCCTTTGGTTTGCCACATTAGAGCACACAGGCAAAAGTAGATTTAATCTTATATACTGTAGTCCACTGACATGAAATGTATTATTTTAAGCATACATAGATATTAATAGTATTGGTCATGTTGACAGAGACAAACCATTTATCAAGGACACACAGATCACCTTCAAATAACAATAATCACAGGAGACCCAAGTGACTGCAGATGCTGTAACCAGGGGCAATAAGCAAATTGTTGGAGGAACTCAGCAGGTCAAGCAGCATCTGTGGAGGGAAAGGAATGGTCAACATTTCAGGTGTGTACCCTGCATCAGGACAGAGTGTGGAGGGGAGAAAGGGGTGAGAAGCTTGAGAGACACGGGAGGTGGAACCAGGTGGTGGGGGATGATGGATAAGTGGACTGTAATGGGGCGGGGGGTGTAGAGGAGTTGGGAAACAGTGGTTGGTGGGTGTAGGTAGGGAGAGATTGGAGTTAGATGAAACAAATAGACTGGGATTTCCCCCCTCCCCTCCCTTGGAGCATAGGAGGCTGAGGGTGATGTCATAGAAGCTCATAAATCTGAGAGACATAGATAAGGTCACAGACTTTTCCCCTGGGTACAGGGTCAAAAATAGAGAACATCCAGTAGATTTAAAGTGAGAGGGGAAAGATTTAAATTTAAAATGGATCTGAGCTGAAACTGTTTCATGAGAGTGGTCAGAGACAATGAGCTGCTAGAGGAAGTGGTGGAAGTTGGGACAATCACAAACAAGAGAAAGTCTGCAGACACTGGAAATCCGAGCAACACACAGAAAATGCTGGAAGAACTTGATGCATTGATTGGAAAGGTTCAGAGGAATATGGACCACATGCAGAGAAGTGAGCTTACTCAAATAGATGTCTTGGCTGGCAGAGGCAAGTTGGGCTGAAGGATCTGTTTCTGTTATTATAAATATCAAACAACAGTGGATGTGGCACCAATCCCAATAGGACACCATTGGTCTCAAGTCTCCATTCTAAAATGCCGTCAATGTTGGTCACAAGCCTCTAAAGCTATCAAAGCTTGCAGTGGTCTCCAGACCAAATGGAAAAATAGTAGATGGCATTTAATGCAGATAAGTATTGCACTTTGGGAGGAGAAACCATGATAGGACATATACAGTGAACAGTTGGGCACTGAGGAGTGCGGTAGAACAGAGGGAACAGGGAATATAGAAAGTGGTGTGACAGGTAGATAGAGTTGTAAATGGAGCTCATGACACATTGGTTTTGATACATCAGAGTACTGAATGTAGCAGTTGAGATGTTGAAGTTGTATAATACCGTGGAAGATTGTGTGCAGTTCTGGTCACCTACTTACAGGAAAGATATCAATAAGACTGAATGTATACAGGGAAAATTTACAAGGGTATTGCCAGGATTTGAAGCCCTGAATGAGAGGGAAAGGGGGAATTCCCTGAAGCATAGGAGAGTGAGGGGAGATTTGATAGAGGTGTAGGGTAATGTAATGGGTGATCAATGACACATAATAGAAACTGTTCTACATAATTCACAAACACTCATTGAATTGTTTTGTTCACTTTTAGAGACAGTCTCTGATGTAATGATGTTAGTGTAAGGTGACTGCTTTTGGTTTGTGCATAGTGGAATTAAAGGGCTGTGGCTTTTGTTATGGCTGTGGCATGGCTTGCACAGGTGGTAGTGCAGTTTGTGCCACAGGAAATCACCATAGTCAGTACCAAATTTTACTATGTTGTAGCATTACTATGTAGTTCCACTGCAGCCAGAGTGGTGAGTCTACTAGAAGACCCGCCTGCAGGTGATAAATATGTCACTTTGAAAACTCACCTATTACAGACTCTTGGACTGTCTGAGTCTGAGCGCCAAGCAGTTGTTCTCCTTGCCTGGCCTGGGTGATGCTAGGGCTTCAAAACTAATGGACTACTTGCTCTCTACTGGCCAGTCACCCTCTCTGTTTCATTTCTAAAGAACTCTTTATGCAACAAATGCCTGATCCAGTTTGCATAGTCCTCGCTAATGCACCCATGAAGGATTATGGGGAGCTTGCTAAAATGGCTGATAGTCTACAATCAGCCATGCAGAGGTGCAACATTCCTCCTCCATTTCTGTCCTAAGCACATTTAGCCAGAAGGATAATTTTTTCTAAAGCGAATTGGGTCGGTCTACTATCAGGTGCCTGTGTATTCTGAGGATGTTCCCAAAACAGTTGTTATAACCCTGTTTGGCCTATTTGAGCTTCTGTATAAGGACTTTGGGCAGGAAAATGCAGCACAGACTTTCCAGTGACTAATAGACTCTGTGTTAAAAGACTTAGATTTTCTTGTTCAACACACACAAAATGCTGGAGGATCTCAGCAGGCCTGGCAGCATCTATGGAAAACCTTTGAAGGGTTTCTGCCCGAAACGGCAACTGTACTCTTTTCCATGGATGCTGCCTGTCCCGCTGAATTCCTCCAGCATTTTGTGTGTGTTGCTTGGATTTCCAGTATCTGCAGATTTTCTCTTGTTTTACATTTTCTTGTTGTTTACCCGGACAACATACTTGTTGCTAGCACATCCAAAACCGAAAACTTATCACATCTTGCGCACTTTTCAAGCACTTAAGCCAACACGAGTTGATTATTAACTCCATTAAATACCAGTTCGGGTTGACACTCAAGGCTGCTATGCAGGTTGGCTCTGTGGTTAAGAAGGCATACAGTGCATTGGCTTTCGTCAATTGTAGAACTAAGTTTAAGAGCTGAGAGGTAATGTTGCAGCTTTATAGGACCCTGGTCAGACCCCCCTTGGAGTACTGTGCTCAATTCTGGTCATGTCACTACAGGAAGGACGTGGAAACCATAGAAAAGGTGCAGAGGAGATTTACAAGGATGTTGCCTGGATTGGGGAGCATGCCTTATGAGAATAGGTTGAGTGAACTCGGCCTTTTCTCCTTGGAGCAACGGAGTATGACAGGTGACCTGATAGAGGTGTACAAGATAATGAGAAGCATTGATCGTGTGGATAGTCAGAGGCTTTTCCCCAGGGCTGAAATGGCTAGCAGGAGAAGGCATAGTTTTAGGGTGCTTGGAAGTAGGTACAGAGATGTCAGGGGTAAGTTTTTTTTATGCAGAGAGTGGTGAGTGTGTTGAATGGGCTGCCGACAGCGGTGGTAGAGGCGGAAACGATAGGGTCTTTTAAGAGACTCCTGGATAGGTACATGGAGCTTAGAAAAATAGAGGGCTATGGGTAAAGCCTAGATAGTTCTGAGGTAGGGACATGTTTGGTACTGCTTTGTGGGCCGAAGGGCCTGTATTGTGCTGTAGGTTTTCTGTTTCTATGAATACAGTTGACTTTCTCGGTCACTGCCTCACCACGGAAGGTGTGACTCCTCTGCCGTCAAAAGTCACTGCTGTTATGGACTTTCCACTGCCCCTACGCTACCAAAACACTAAGTTTTTAACTATGGTGAATTTCTATCACCATTTCTATCACTCTTGCATGTTTTATTTGCAAAATCCTCCAGAGGTGTAAAAAGCTATGAGCGGTATTGATAGGGTAAATGCAAGCAGGCTTTTTCTTGGGTGAGGAAAAAATCAGAGGGTGAAAGCTGAAATATTTAAGGGGAACCTGCGTGGGAAAGTCTTCACTCACAGGATGGTATGAGTATGGAATGAACTGAAGTGCTGGATGTAGGTTTGATGAGCAAAATTTAAGAGAAGTTTAGATAAGTGCTTGGATAGGTGGGGTATAGAGGGCTATGGTGCAGGTGCAGGTGGATGGGCTAGGTAGAATAACATTTCAGCATGGACTTAGAGGTATGTTTCTGTGCTCTATGAGACAGAAACCATAGACCACTGCACTCTGTCTCCTGAGGTCAGGCTAATTTTGTATCCATTTGGCTAGCTTGCCCTGGATGCAATGTGATCTAACCTTTTGAACCAGCCTAGCATGCGGTGCCTTGGGGAAAGATTTTGCTAAATCCATGTAGAGTATGACTGTTGCCACATCCCCATAATTCTTTGTTACCCCTTCAAAAATCAATCAAACCTGAGCGATTTTATTTCCCATGCCCCTGCCTTCCCAAATGCACAGACTTCACAGACTCTCAGAATTCACTCCAATAACAATAACGTTGGGCTCACTTGTCTGTAGATGTCAGCCTTTTCTTTAAAAAAGGCACAACATTAACCATCCTCTCATCTTCAGACACTTCACCTTTACTATAGATGATACAAATTTTAGCACTAAGGACTGTACAATTTCTTCCCTTGCTTTCCAGATTTTCCTGGAATGTATCTGATCAATGTTTCTTCTGTTGAATTTTTCCATTTCAGTTAACACACTCAGTGGGCCTCTCTCTTCTTCTAGTCAAATTCGAAGTAAATTTATTATTAAAGTATGTGTGTGACACCATATACTACCTTGAGATTCATTTTCTTGAAGGCATTTACAGGAAAATAAAGAATTACATTAGAATTAATTTTTTAAAAACTATACATAAATAAAGACAGACAAGCAACCAATGTGCAAAAGGAGACAAATTTTGCAAAAAATTATATGTAAGCGAATAACAATGAAAACGTAAGTTGTAGAGTCCTTGCAATTGAATCTGTAGGTTGTGGAATCAGAGTTGTGAAGAGTGAAATTATCCGTACCAGAACTAGAATCACTCTATTGCCAGCACGTGAAACAAACCAGAGTTGATTGTGGTCCGGTGCCAAGCATAAAACACAGGACAATATCATAACGGACAACAGACAATAATTTAAAAGACAATGGATGAGGAAGTGGAGGGATGGGTTAGTAAGTTTGCTGATGACACAAAGGTTGGGGGTGTTGTGGATAGTGTGGAGGGCTGTCGAAGGTATCAGCAGGACATTGATAGGATGCAAAACTGGGCTGAGAAGTGGCAGATGGAGTTCAACCCAGGTAAGTGTGAAGTGGTTCATTTTAGTAGGTCAAATATGATTGCAGAATATGGTATTAATGGTAAGACTCTTGGCAGTGTGGAGGATCAGAGGGATCTTGAGGTCCGAATCCATAGGATGCTCAAAGCAGCTGCGCAGGTTGACTTTGTGGTTAAGGTGTACTGTGTATTGGCCTTCATCAATCATGGAATTGGACTTAGGAGCCAAGAGGTAATGTTGCAGCTATATAGGACCCTAGTCAGACCCCATTTGGAGTATTGTCCTTAGTTCTGGTCGCCTCACTACCGGAAGGATGTGGAAGCCATAGAAAGGGTGCAGAGGAGATTTACAAGGATGTTGCCTGGATTGGGGAGCATGCCTTATGAGAATAAGTTGAGTGAGCTCGGCCCTTTCTCCTTGGAGTGACGGAGGATGAGAGGTGACCTGATAGAGGTGTACAAGATGATGAGAGGCATTGATCATGTGGAAAGTCAGAAGCTTTTTCCCAGGGCTGGAATGGTTGCCACAAGAGGACACAGGTTTAAGGTGCTGGGGCGTAGGTACAGAGGAGATGTTAGGGGTAAGTTTTTTACTCAGAGTGGTGAGTGCGTGGAATGGGCTGCCGGCAACAGTAGTGGAGACGGATACAATAGGATCTTTTAAGAGACTTTTGGATAGGTACATGGAGCTTAGCAAAATAGAGGGCTATGGGTGAGCCTAGTAATTTCTAAGGTAGGGAGAGTTAAGGTGTTGCATCTGAGTGAGCTTCATGGCTACCAGAAAAGAAGTTTCAGAGTTGACATGTAGTCTTCATGGTGATGGATCTGGGGCACCTCTCTCTTGGCAAATTCCTGACAGAGGGTTCCGGCCCAAAATGTCGACTCATCATTTCTATGGATGCTGCCCGACCCGCTGAGTTCCTCCAGCGTGTTGTGAGTGTTGCTTTGACCCTAGCATCTGCAGATTATTTTGTGTTGATGAATAGGTTAATTGATTAATACAAGGATGGGTGTGTAAAAAGGATTACTGGGGACCCGAGTCACCCCAACCTCAATCTATTCCAGCTGCTACCATCCAGGTAAATGGTACCACAGCATAAAAGCCAGGACCAACAGGCTCCGGGACAGTTTCTTCCACCAGCCCATCAGACTGATGAACTCACGCTGACTTGAGGGTGCTCTATATTACATTGACTGTTCGATTTATTATAAATTACTATGATTGCACTTCGCACATCTAGACGGAGACGTAATGTAAAGATTTTTACTCATGTATATCAAGGATGTAAGAAATAAAGTCAATTCAATTCAATGCTAGGGTGGGTCAAGTCAGCAGTAATTTTTTCAGCTCACTTCTTCACTCTGCCAATGAACTGGTCTTTTATGTCAGTAGTTGGCAGCCAGTGATAATCACCATTGAGTCGACCACTTGCTGCGACCTGGAGAAGGAGGCGGTGATGGGAAACCAAATGGTGATAAAGGTAGGCACAACACTCTCAGTGGTGGCTAAGTAAAAATTAATCAGGATATACCCTGCGATGTCACGGTTTCTAAGCTGGCGTAGGAAGAACAAGTTCTGCTAGACTTTCCTACTGATAAACGTAACGTGCTTGTTACACACCCATGTTTGGTAATAGTAGTCCCCAGGAATTTGATTGACTTAATCACAGACACAGTCTGACCATAATTTCCAGGGGGGGTGCAGATAAGGAGTTGTCGGCGGAAGTCGGTTCTCACTTCCACTGTCTTGATAGCATTAAGCTCCAAGTTGCTCCAAACACATCATACTGCAAGATGGTCTACCTCTCTTTGATAGCAGGTCACATCATTATAAGAGATGAGACCAAATACAGTTGTGTCATCTGTGAACTTTAGGATTTTCATGTGTGACCCTCTGGTTCGGCCGACAGCGTTAGTCTAGGGAAGACGGTCTCTGGCCCTGCCAATCGTGAGAAATCTGACGTGCAAAACCTCTTGCTTGTGTGGATGCTGTGTGATCTGTTGCCCTGTTACAAATCAGTACCATGAAATAACAGGCAGTACACCATAAGCAATTAAATAATTTAGCTTTATAATTCTTAATTTGACCAGAAGGTTAGTAAAGAAAAGGAACACACATCAAAGTTGCTGGTGAACGCAGCAGGCCAGGCAGCATCTCTAGGAAGAGGTACAGTCGACGTTTCAGGCCGAGACCCTTCGTCGGGACTAACTGAAGGAAGAGTTAGTAAGAGATTTGAAAGTGGGTGGGGGAGGGGGAGATCCAAAATGATAGGAGAAGACAGGAGGGGGAGGGATGGAGTCAAGAGCTGGACAGGTGATTGGCAAAAGGAATATGAGAGTATCATGGGACAGGAGGCCCAGGGAGAAGGAAAAGGGGGGGGGGGAACCCCAGAGGATGGGCAAGGGGTATAGTCAGAGGGAGAAGAGGGAGAAGAACGAGAGTGAGAGAAGGAATGTGTGTATAAAAATAAATCACGGGTGGGGTACGAGGGGGAGGTGGGGCATTAGCGGAAGTTAGAGAAGTCGATGTTCATTCCATCAGGTTGGAGGCTACCCAGACGGAATATAAGGTGTTGTTCCTCCAACCTGAGTGTAGCTTCATCTTTACAGTAGAGGAAGCCGTGGATAGACATGTCAGAATGGGAATGGGATGTGGAATTAAAATGTGTGGCCACTGGTAGATCCTGCTTTCTCTGGTGGACAGAGCGTAGGTGTTCAGCAAAGCGGTCTCCCAGTCTGCGTCGGGTCTCGCCAATATATAGAAGGCCACATCGGGAGCACCGGACGCAGTATATTACCCCAGCTGACTTACAGGTGAAGTATCGCCTCACCTGGAAGGACTGTCTGGGGCCCTGAATGGTGGTAAGGGAGGAAGTGTAAGGGCATGTGTAGCACTTGTTCTGCTTACAAGGATAAGTGCCAGGAGGGAGATCAGTGGGGAGGGATGGGGGAGACGAGTGGACAAGGGAGTCGCGTAGGGAGCGATCCCTGTGGAAAGCCGGGGGGGGGGGGGTGTAGGGAAAGATGTGCTTAGTGGTGGGATCCCATTGGAGGTGGCAGAAGTTACGGAGAATAATATGTTGGACCCGGAGGCTGGGGGGGTGGTAGGTGAGGACCAGGGGGACCCTATTCCTAGTGGGGTGGAGTGAGAGCAGATGTACGTGAAATGGGGGAGATGCTTTTGAGAGCAGAGTTGATAGTGGAGGAAGGGAAGCCCCTTTCTTTAAAAAAGGAGGACATCTCCCTCGTCCTGGAATGAAAAGGAATTGCGAGAAGGGGATGGCATTTTTGCAGGAGACAGGGTGAGAAAAGGAATAGTCCAGATAGCTGTGAGAGTCAGTAGGCTTATAGTAGACATCAGTGGATAAGCTGTCTCCAGAGAAAGAGACAGAAGGATCTAGAAAGGGGAGGGAGGTGTCGGAAATGGACCAGGTAAACTTGAGGGCAGGGTAAAAGTTGGAGGCAAAGTTAATAAAGTCAACGAGCTCAGCATGCGTGCAGGAAGCAGCGCCAATGCAGTCGTCGATGTAGCGAAGGAAAAGTGCGGGACGGATACCAGAATAGGCACGGAACATAGATTGTTCCACGAAGCCAACAAAAAGGCAGGCATAGCTAGGACCCATACGGGTGCCCATAGCTACACCTCTAGTTTGGAGGAAGTGGGAGGAGCCAAAGGAGAAATTATTAAGAGTAAGGACTAATTCCGCTAGACGGAGCAGAGTGGTGGTAGAGGGGAACTGATTAGGTCTGGAATCCAAAAAGAAGCAGAGAGCTTTGAGACTTTCCTGATGGGGGATGGAAGTATATAGGGACTGGACATCCATGGTGAAAATAAAGCGGTGGGGGCCAGGGAACTTAAAATCATCGAAAAGTTTAAGAATGTGAGAAGTGTCATGAACATAGGTAGGAAGGGATTGAACAAGGGGGGATAAAACCATGTCGAGGTATGCAGAAACGAGTTCAGTGGGGCAGGAGCAAGCTGAGACAATAGGTCTACCAGGACAGGCAGGTTTGTGGATCTTGGGTAGGAGGTAGAAATGGGAAGTGCGAGGTGTGGGAACTATAAGGTTGGTAGCAGTGGATGGGAGATCCCCTGAGCGGATAAAGTCGGTGATGGTGTGGGAGACAATGGCCTGGTGCTCCTTAGTGGGGTCACGATCGAGGGGTAAATAAGAGGAGGTATCCGCGAATTGTTGCTGTACCTCGGCAAGGTAGAGGTCAGTACGCCAGACTACAACAGCACCCCGCTTATCGGCGGGTTTAATAATAAGGTTAGGATTAGTGCAGAGGGAGTGGAGAGCAGAGCATTCCGAAGGAGTGAGGTTGGAATGGGAACAAGGTGCAGTGAAGTCGAGACGGTTAATGTCCCTTTGGCAGTTAGCGATAAAGAGATCCAGAGCAAGCAGAAGACCAGAGCGGGGTGTCCATGAAAAAGAGGAGGGTTGAAGACGGGAGAAGGGGTCATCGGTGGGGGTGGAAGAGTCCTTGCCGAAGAAGTAGGCTCGGAGACGGAGACGGAGGAAGAAGAGTTCCGCATCGTGGCGAAAAGGACCCATTTTAATGAAACAGTCTAATATGCATGTTGGAACTTATGGTTCCCATCCATTAGACCTCCATCGATTTCCCTGGGCTTCGTCAGCTTCCTGCCCCAGTCCCACATTGACTCCTTTCTGGTGTCGACGACCTCTCCTTTCAGGCATCTTCTCACTTCATCTTCCACTAAACAAAAGCACCAGATCATCTCGTTCTCAGGCACACAACAAGAAAAAACACTCCCTTCGTTGGACAGCGCACATTCCAAAGCCCCCGTTATCGCTATTCATAACCCAAACACTGCTGCTACAGAAAAACCATTACAGTAACAATGAAACATTTCCCAGGGGGTTACACTTAGATTTGTCTGTGGAGGTGCAGCCATTTGTATAAAGGACGAATAGGAAGAGTGAAAGAACACAGCCCTGGGGAGATTCTGTGTTTATAGACATTGGATCGGACAAGTAGGAATCCAGCCTTGCATACTGCTTCCTTCCTGTCAGGAAGTGCGTAATCCACTGACAGACACTGTAGTGTACAACTAGCTGTGTTTGCTTGCTGTGAAGCTACTTTGGAACAATAGTGTGTAATGCAGAGAAGAAGTCTGCAAAGAAGATCCTCACATAGGTGTTGCAGAAGTCCAAATGTTGAAGAATGTAATAAAAGCACAAGTTAACTGCATCATTGACTGAGTGATTTACTCTCCAAGCAAGTTGCAGCTTCTGAACTGCCAGTTCGAGTGCTTGATGGTTAAAGGGTAATAACTATTCCTGCACCTGGTGGTGTAGGACCTAAGGCTCCTGTAGCTCTTACCCAATGGTATTAGCAAAAATGGAGCATGACCTAGATGGTGAGGGTCTTTGATGATAGATATTGCTTTCTTGTAGCAACACTCCATGTGAATGCTCACAACTGGGGAGGGGTTTGCCTCTGATAGAGACACCTGGATGGAATGTTGCCTCCAGGTGCCATGATCGGGGACTTCTCGGACTGGGTTCACAACATTTTAAAGGGGGAGAGTGAGCAGCTAGAAGTCTTGGTACATATTGGTGTACATGATATAGGTATGAAAAGTGAGGAGGTCATGAAGAGAGAACTTAAGAAGCTAGGGCATATGCTGTTTTCTGAAAAGGAGAGCAAATTCAGAAATCAGAGGTGCAAGGGGACTTGGAAGTCCTCATGCAGGATTCCCTGAAGGTTAACTTCCAGGCTGAGTCTGTGGTGAGGAAGGCAAATTCAACGTACTCATTCATTTCACGAGGACTAGAATATAAATGCAAGAAAATAATGCTGATGCTTTATAAAGTTTTGGTCCGACTGCAGAGAGGATTGTGAGCAGCTTTGAGCCCCTTATCTAAGAAAGGATGGGCTGGCATTGGAGATGGTCAAGAGGAGATTATTGAAAATGACCCCAGGAATGAAAGGGTAATGATTAGGAGCATTTGATGGCTGTAGGCTTGTCCTCGCTGGAGATTAGAAGAATGAGGGGAAAATCTCATTGAAATCTATCGAATATTGAAAGGCCTACATTGTGTAATATAGTGAGAGATTCTAGGTCCAGAGGGAAGACCCTCAGAGTACAAGGGTGTCCCTTTAGAATAGAGATGAGGAGGAATTTCTTTAGCAGAGAGCATGGATATATTTAAGGTAGAGTGTGATAGGTTCTTGATTAAGCAGGATAAAAGTTCCAGGGAGAAGGCAGGAGAATATGGTTGACAGGCATAATAAATCAGCCATGATTGAATGGCAGAGCAGACTCAATAGACTGAATGGCTGAATTCTGCTCCCATGTCTTATGGATCTACCTAGGTTCTCTCAACCTCTCCCCAGCCCAACAACCAGATTTGTTCCCATTCCCTACCTGGTTCCGTCCACCTATCAATGACTCATCTCATCTACTAGTTCTTTTGTTTCCTTGCCAAACTCATTCCATCTGTTCATCTCTTTCCTTCATCTAGTTCCTCCCTTATCAGATTCCATTAGCTGCAGCCTCCTGTGCCGCATCTCCACTTTTTACTTTTCTAGGCTCTGTCTCTATCTCCAACCTCCATTCACTTTTCTCTATATAGTTTACGTACTCCTATTTCTCTCTCCCTTTATCTATCTCTTAAAAAATCATCCACCCATAATTGTCTCCTAAGTCCACTGCTTCCCCCCTTCATTTACCCATCAGAACCCTCCTCAACTGACTCCACTCGCCCCTGCTGCACCCTCTGTCCTGATGCAAAGTTAGACAACCCCTTTACCTCCACAGATGCTGCTTGACCTGCTGAATTCCTCCAGAATCGTGTTTATTGAACTAGAAGCACATAATGGTTTCATTATTTTTATGAAATGCAGTGATGATTGACAGGTGGTTTTATGCGTATGACAGCAAAGTTTGCATCTATCAGTCTCAAATAATCTCTAGTTCAACTAGCCAGCAACTTGATATTGATTATAAACATACCTGCTATATATTTGGTGTCTTACAAATTAAATCGGCATAGTAATTATGAAAACAATACAAATCCATGGTTCTTTTAAGGAACAATGTGCTAAGTGGCAATGTATTTGGGGATCTGTTTTAGGATTGTTAGATTTTATCTCCAACTTTGTCAGACCTACTATCATGGCAAGATTTATATTCTGATTTATAGTTATAGAGTCTTACGGCAGAGAAACATGCCCTTCACCCTAACCATCAATTACCCATCTATGCTCATCCCATTTGCCATCACTGGTCTGTAACCTTTTCTGCCTTTGCAATTCCAGTGTGTTCTAGATGTTATGATAGTAAATGCCTCCTCTATCCATCAGGTGGTGTGTTCCAGGTCCCAATCTCCCTCTGATGGAAAACCATTTTCCTAACTTCTTATATCTATTCTTCTCACTAGACCTTCTTGCTATGGATGCCTCTGCCTTGGAGAAAAGTTTCCTGCTAGCTACCCCTTCGTAAAATGAGTCACCTCAGATAATGTGTACTTCCATCAGAATGCCTTTCAACTCCTCCATTCCAGATAAACCAAACACAGCCTATTCAATCTTTATCATAACTGAAACACTATAGCCCAGGTAGAATCATGGTGAATCTCCACTGCATGCTCTCCAGTGCAACCACATCCTTCCATTAAATATGGTGAGCAGAACTGCACAGTTTAACAGCTGTGACCAAGGCAATGTTTCATAAAATTGTACTATAAATTCCTTGCTTGTATATTCTATGACTTTATTATGTTGAAATAGTGCAGATAAACAGTCTGCTGTCAAATTAATGTTTTGGCAAAAGAGGGAAAAGAAGTCCAAGGCTCTTTATTACAGTTCGATAAACTTTTCCAGATCCAGACAACTTATTCAAACTGTCCACTCTCCTACCTGATTCCTTCTTTTTCACTCCCTTTCCTCTTTGAGCCATCACCTCCTAGCTTCTCACTTCATCCCTCTCTCCACATCCACCTATCTTCTCTTTCTCCTGGTTTCACCCTTCACCCACCAGCCTGAACTACTTTCCCAACCCCATATCCTTACTCTGGCTTCTTCCCCCTTCCTTTCCAGTCTTAATGAAGGTTCTTGCCCTGAAACACTAGCTGCTTATTCCTGTGCATAGATGCTGCCTGACTTGCTGAATTCTTACAGCATTTTGTGTGTGTTACTTAATACCACTGTTTCTGGTTAGTTGAAAATGAGTTCATGAACAATTTCATTTTCTTGTTCCCTGATATTTAAGAAAGCAGGAGAATTGCTGCTCAAATAAATCCTGAAAATTTGCACAAGTTTATAATAGTTCTCTGGGGCACAGCTATACTCAGAAGACACCTGCTGGCAACTAGAACACATTGCTTTACACAGTTGAATAAAGAGCCATAAATTTGCTCTCAGAACTCATGAGTGGATTGGCACAGTGAAACACAAACTTTCATCTGAGGGTGAAGAGTCAGATCAAGATGGGACTTGGTCTTCACAAGGGCAGGGCAGAGGTCATCCCTACAGAGTGGCGTAGTAGTGTAGTGGTTAGCTCAGCGCTCTACAGATAACCCAGGTTCAGTTCACACTGCTGTCTGTGAGGAGTTTGTAGGTTCTCCCTGTGACCACATGGGTTTCCTCTGGATGCTCCAGTTTCCACCCACAGCCCAAAGACGTATTGGTTGGTAGTTTAATTGGTCATTGTAAACTGTCCTGTGATTAAGCTAGGGCTAAACTAAGGGTTGCTGCTCGGTGTGGCTCGAAGAGACGAAACAACCTATTCCACGCTGTATCTCAATAAACAAAAATCAAAATCATAAAGGTGGGCAGTAAGTGCAGTCATGAAAATCACACAAAGATCTTTGATCTTCAGCTGTAGCACTTCAAATCTTCTCAAGGCTTTACTATTACTGAGACTATATTTTTGCATGCTGAACCACAGCACGTTGGAAAGTGAGTTCATTGAATCCATAAAGTTAACTGCAGAATTTACAATCACCAAAAATGTTATACTTCCTTTGACATGCACGTATTATTGCTATTTAATAATGGATTGGGCTCTCTTTTTGATTACTCTACAGATTGACTTCTACATTCATTCCATTTTGGTCATGTGCAATCTTTCAAAATGCCAACCAGTTTTCAACATAGGAAGTAGCATAAGAACAGGCACTTCAAGACATAATGTTCTGCAAAACTAATTTAATTAATAATCAAATGTCCAGCTAAACTAATGCCTTCTGCCTGCATAATGTCCACTTCCTTCCATTTCCTACACATTCATGTACCTATCTGAGAGTCTCTTAAATGCTTCTATTGTATTTGCCTCTACCACCACCCAAGGCAGCACATTCCAAGTACACACTGTGGGGGGGGGGAAGGGGGCAGTAAAAGCTTGCCAGCATACTTCCTCCAAACCTAACCCCTCTCGCCTTAAATGCATGCCCTCTAATATTAGACCTTTCGACCCTGGGATGAGGAATCTGTTTACTCTTTTTATCCCTCTTATAATCATATAAACCTCCATTAGATTTTCCCTCAGCATTTGCCTTTCCAGAGAAAACAAGTACAACTGTCCTCCCTCTCCTTATAACATGCGCCCTCTAATTCAGGCAGCATCTTCGTAATCCTCTTCTGCATCCTCTCCAGGGCCTCCACATCCTCCCTATAATGGACAACCTGAACTGAATGAATACTCCAGAAGCAGCCTGACTATAGACCTGCAATGTAACAACCTGACTCTTGATCTCAGCTCCTTGACTAACAAAGGCAAGCATACCATTTACACCAGAAAATCTGCAGATGCTGGAAATCCAGAGCAACACATACAAAATGCTGGAGGAGCTCAGCAGGTCAGGCAGCATTTATTGAAATGAAAAGACAGTCAATATTTCAAGCTGAGACTCTTCTTCGGGACTGGAAAGGAAGGGGGAAGACACCAGAATCAAAAGGTGGGGGAGGGAAAGGAGGATAGCTAGAAAGTGATATGTGAAACCAGGTGGTTAGGCAAGGCTTGAGAGGAAGGAACCTGATAGAAGAAGAGAGTGCATCATGGGAGAAAGGGAAGGAGATACACCAGGTGGAGATGATGGGCAGGTAAGATGCCAAAGTGTGGAATAGAAGAAGAGGTTGGGGGGGGGGATTTTTTTTTACCAGAAAGAAAAATCAATATTCATGCCGTCAGGTTGGAGGCTACCCAGACTGAATATAAGGTGTTGCTTCTCCACCCTGAGGGTGGCCTCATCATGGCACAAGAGGAAGCCATGAACGGACATGTTGGAATGGGAATTGGAATTAATGTTTGGCCACAGGAAGTTCTGCTTTTGGCAGATGGTCCGGAGGTGTTCAATAGAGTGGTTAAGAAGCATACTATATACCTTCTTAACCACTATCTATCTGTGTAGCCACTTTCAGAAAGCTATGAACTTGGACCTCAAAATCCCTCTATTCTCAACACTGTTAAAAGTCTTGAAACTGACAGTTTTCTGTCTCCTTACTTTTGATCGCTCAAAGTGCAACATTTCACATTTGGCCAGGTTAAACTCCATCTGCCATTTCTACAGCTGATCAATATCCTGCTGTATCCTTCACCAGTCTACTACGCTATCCACAACATGATCAATCTTTATACTGTCTGCGAATGCACTAACCTACCCATCTATGTTTTCATCCAGGTCATGTATCACAAACAGCAGAGGTCCCAGTACAGATCTGTGTGGAACAGCACTAGTTATAAGCCTCCATCCAGAATAAGTTCCATCAACTACTCCACTCTATCTTCTATAGGCAAGCCAATTCTGCATTCAAACAATCAATTCACTCTGAATCCAATGAGTTTTCAACTTCTAAAGCTTGCCACAAAGGATCTTGTCAAAGCCTTACTAAAAGCCATGCAGACAACAGCCACAGCTCGATCTTCATCAATCTGCTCCATCGCCTCCTCAGAAAAACACAACCAAGTAAGAAATGACCAGCCCTGAACAATGCCATGTTGACTATCCCTGGAGAGCATCCAAAGGAGGTTCATGAGAATTATTCCAGAAATGAAAGGGTTAATGTATGTATGAGGAGCATTTGATGGCTCTGGGCCTGTACTCACTGGAGTTTAGAAGAATGAGGGTGGATCTCATTGAAACTGATTGAATATTGAAAGGCCTAGATAGAGTACATATGGAGAGGATGTGTCCTATAGTGGGGGAGTCTAGGACTAGAGGCCACAGCCTCAAAATAGAGAGACATCCCTTTAGAACAGTGTTGAGGAGGAATTTCTTTAGCGGTAGGGTGGTGAATCTGGAATTCATTGCCCATTGCCACAGACGGCTGTGGAGATCAAGCCATTGGGTATACTTAAAGTGGAGTTTCATAGGTTCTTGATTAATCAGGGTGTCAAAGGTTACAGGGAGCAGACAGGTGAATGAGGTTGAGAGGGATAATAAATCAGCCATGATGGAATCGCAGAGCAGACTCAGTGGGCTGAACAACTTAATTCTGCTCTTATGTCTTATGGTATTATGGTCAAGCTCTTCAACAAACTCTGAGATCTCGAAGTCATCACCGGCCTCTGCAACTGGATCCCTGAGTTCACCATGGCTTTCAATTCCTCAATCTTTCAAACATTTATCAACATCAATTATAAAATATACATAAGCACAGGCCCTTCTCATCCTTAAAAACTTCCAGAGATCCAGCCTCCATAATGTCCCCATTCCAGAAGTACACCCACTCTTTGCAAGTAAAAATTCCTTTCTTCGGGCTTAAGTAACCACCCACTTACCTAACTTGATCTTTAAAATTAAACTAATCTTAAATCTTATTGTATCGAAACTTTCAACTTTACAGAATTAAACATCTTGCTTAAATCAATATGTAATATTGATGCCCCTTCTCCGTCCCTTTCTCCCATGGTCCACTCTCCTCTCTTATCAAATTCTTTCCTCTCTAGCCCTTTACCTTTCCCACCCAGCTGGCTTCACATTCTAGCTAGTGCTGCTTCCCCTCCCCCCACCTTTTTATTCTGGCATCTACCCTCTTCCTTTCCAGTCCTGTAGAAGGGTCTTGGCCTGAACCATCGACTGCTTATTCATTTCCATAGTTGCTGTCTGACCTGCGGAGTTCGTGGGCATTCATGAAGTACCATGAATTGATCTGTATGAGGTTATGCAAAACATTGAAACTCTGGAACATTAATAACACATTCCTGTTCCACTCTCAACCAAGTCTGTTTTTGCCTCAACATCATATTCCCATGCACTGATCTATAATGAGTTATCCATAATATCCCTACCACTCAAATGCACACACTTCAACCTGTCAATCCCATTGTGTTCATTACCTTGCTCCTGTCGGTCCTTATTAGCCATGACAACTATCTTGCTCTCAACCCCACCACTCTCTGACTTGGTGTTCTGGTTCCCATTCCCCTGCCAAACTAGTTTAAAACCTCCTGAGTAGCAGTAGTGAACCTCCCCCCCCCCCCCCAGTCAGGATGCAGCCCATCCCTCTTGTACAGGTCACAGCTGCCCAGAAGAGGTTTCAATGATCCAAAAATCTGAAATCCTTCCCCTGGACTTTTTTCTCAGCCATGCATGCATTTATCTACTCCTGCCCAGACCAGCATATGGCGCTGGGAGTAATGCAGAGGTTAGAGATTACTACCTCCAAATCCTGCTGACTAGCATATGGCACAGGGAGCAACCCAGAGATTACAGATTCAGTCAGTCAGTGGGTGCCGTCCCGAATCCAGGGTTGGCTGCTATGCACCTCCATCTTGTGCTCTTTTTCTGGCCTCAGCATAGCTCAGCCCAGTCCATTGCCTCACATTATCGTACCAAGTGGCTTGCTGTCTTCCTCTTTCCCTCTTTCCTTCTATCATCCCTTCCAATAACAATTTCTGCAGTCTACCACCTCTTAACAAGTGCCCGGCATATTCCAGCTTCCTTTTCTGCACATTCTTCAGTGACTCCTTTTCTCTCCTTGCTCTCTTCAACACTTCCATATTACTGACCTTCATCACCCATCTAATTTTCTGCATTCTCCTTAAACACCACATTTCAAATGCCTCCAGTCGTCGTCATGCTTCCTTGCATGAGGTCCACGATTCGACTCCATACAACAGACTGCTCCAGACATAGCATTTCCAAATTCTACAACACAGCCCAAAGTCCAATCTCTTGCCACACAGCACGTCACTCAGGCTCCAGAATGTTGACCTTACCATCTCAATTCTTTGTCTAATTTCTGTACACATTTCCCATCCTCTGTGACCATCTGTCCCAAGTACACAAACTTCTTGATTTGCTCTATGCCTACACCGTTAATTTTGATACTGATTTGGGGACTTCTTTCTTCCGTGATACTACCATCATCTTCCTCTTTGCAGCATTTACTTTCATTCCAAATCATTCACCTTCAGCATTTATCTTATCTACTATTCTGAGTAACTCATCCTCA
Organism: Mobula birostris; assembly: GCF_030028105.1. NCBI lineage: Eukaryota > Metazoa > Chordata > Chondrichthyes > Myliobatiformes > Myliobatidae > Mobula > Mobula birostris. The sequence goes on from NC_092370.1 coordinate 145,714,868, forward strand.
GTCTCGACTAACAACATTGAATCATCTGCATATCTCAAGTTGTTCACTGTCACTCCACCAATTTGGACACCAGCTTCATCATTCAACACCCTGAAGATTACCTCTGAGTAAATGTTAAGTAATAAAGGGGAGATAATGCATCCCTGGCGAACCCCTTTTTTGCATCTCAACTTCCGGTGAATTCCCACCCCTAGTTCTTATTACTGCTTTCTGATGCCAGTACAGACTTGCAATCAGTCGAACATCTTTCCCATGCACTGTATGAATAGTGAACACTGTATCACCCATGCATGAATATGGGATTACAGATTACTACCTTCAAATCCTGTTGACCAGCATATGGCACGGAGTAATTCAGAGATTACTACCTTCAAGGTCCTACTTTTCAGCCTCTCCTAAATCCCTATACTCATTACGCAGGACCTCTTCCCTCTTTCTATGTCATTGATGCCAATATACACCACAACTTCTGGCTGCTCCCCTCCCCCTTCAGAGTGTTATGCTGCCAATTTGAGACATCCTCAATGCTAGCATGCCAGAGGCAATGCAGCATCATGGCATCTCTTTCACAACCACAGAATATCATGTCTGTTCCCCCACCTAACTATCAAGTCCCCTATCACTGTTACTCTGCAGACCAGCCGCAGTGCCACTGACCTGGCTGCTGCTGCTGTGGCATGATCAGCTCTCCCTCCCCACCACTAGCAGTATGCAAACAGAGCACATTCGTTCCTGTGGGGAACAGCCACAAGGGAATCCTACACTAACTGCCTGCTATTCCTTTCCAAATGCAAACACAAACTTTAATCCAGAATCTAACAAAGGCCATGCCCTCAGGTTGACCACAAAGAGATGTCTGCACCACAAATTCTTTCTTAATCTCAGGCCCATTCCTCACACTTCTTGAGCTACATCCGTGCAATCAAATGGCTTCTTTGCTGCCACAGAGAAGTGTTTTGTCACATTTTACAGCTGACACAAAATGTAATTTCCCAGTAGTACTCAGCACTGATCATTCTTACAACTCAAACTGATCTTTAAGAATAAACACAAGGAAGTCTGCAGATGTGGGAAATCCAGAGCGGCACACATAAAATGCTGGAGGAACTCAGCTGGTCAGACAGCATCTATGGAGATGAGTAGATAGCTGATGTTTCATGCTAGACCCTTCCTCAGGACTGAAAAGGAAGGGGGGAGATGCCAGCATAACAGGGTGGGGGCGAAGGGAAAGAGGCGAGCTGGAAGGAGATAGCTGATGCCGGGTGGGTGGGAAAGGTCAAGGGCTATACAGTATCAACAGTTTGGGACCCCATATCTCAGAAAGGATATCTTGCCATTGGAGAGAGTCCAGAGGAGGTTCATGAGGATAATTCCGGGAATGAAGGGGTTAACATATGAGGAGCATCTGGTAGCTTTGGGCCTGTACTGACTGGAATTTAGAAGAATGTGGAAGGATCTCATTGAAACCTGCCAAATGTTGAAAGGATTAGATGGGTGGATGTGGAGAGGATGTTTTCTATGATGGGGGTATACAGAACTAGAAGGCACAGCCTCAAAATTGAAGGGCAACCTTTTAGAACAGAAATGAGGAGGAATATTTTTAGCCAGAGAGTAGTGAATCTGTGGAATGCTCTGCCACACAGTTTAGTGGAGTCCGAGTCCATGGGTATATATAAGGCAGAAGTTGTTAGTTTCCTGATCAGTCAGGGCATCAAAGGATGGGCTTTGATCCTTAATAATGGGCAGCATCCATTATTAAAGACCTCCAGCACCCAGGGCATGCCCTTTTCTCACTGTTACCATCAGGCAGGAGATACAGAAGCCTGAAGGCACATACTCAGTGATTCAGGAACAGCTTCTTCCCCTCTGTCATCTGATTCCTGAATGGACTTTGAAGTTTTAGACACTACCTCACTTCTTTTTTAATATACAGTATTTCTGTTTTTGCACATTTTTAAATAATCTATTCAATATACGTAATTGATTTACTTGGTTATTTAATATTATGTTTTATTTTATTTCTCTCTCTCTCTCTCTGCTAGATAATGTATTGCATTGAACTGCTGCTGCTAAGTTAACAAATTTCACATCACATGCCGGTGATAATAAATCTGATTCTGATATGGTGAGAAGGCAGGTGTATGGGGTTGAATGGGATCCAGGATCAGCCATGATGGAATGGCTGAGCAGACTTGATGGGCTGAATGGCCTAATTCTGCTCCTATATCTTATGGTCTTATGGCTAGAGAAGAATGAATCTGATAGGAAAGGAGAGTGGACCATAGGAGAAAGGGAGAGAGGAGGGGTCCCAGTAGGACGTAATTGGCGAGGCAAGGAAAGGCAAGAGGGGGATTTGTTTACTGAAGAAGAAATCAATATTCATGCCATTAGGTTGAAGGCTACACTGAAGTAGTATAAGGTGTCGCTCCTCCACTGTGAGGGTGGCCTCCTCTTGGCATACATTGGACATGAATTGGATTGGAATTAAAATGTTTGGCCACTGGGATGTCCCGCTTGTGGCAGATAGTGCAGAGATGTTCAATTTTTAAGAAGTTCAGAGCTCCAGTCATTCATTACTTTTCACATGCTCATAATAAGCAGTTTCCCATAAAATCTCCACTAGTAAAATATTGAGATACTTAAAAAGGGTGAGAATGTTGGTTGTAGAGCTGACTGGATGTAAATAAGACTCAATTTCTGAGATTCCATTCAATATCTTAGAAGTTTAGTCCCACCCTCTTGCATGATCCCTCGAGTCACACATTCATTTCATCTTTCTTATTGTTTCTGTTCTTAACAGTGTGTAACGTCATGAATAATCCAGTTGTGAAATCCTGATTTTTTTTTTCTGCCTATATTTGAGCAGCACTCAATTGGCGTTTGGAAGCCTCCAATTTAGCTCACTCAATTTATCTGATTGCAGAAACTCATGGCAGTTGGAAGCTTTGAGCAGTGCCCAAACAACTTTTGGGTTTGATTGGCAAGAGCAGATTAAAGTAAGGCAGGGGCAAACGGAGCGGCCATCGTTGGAGTGGTCAGAGTTAGAGTGGTGATTTTGAGGCTTCTGCAAGGAGGGGCATCAGTGAGAGAAGGCAAAAAGCTGTAGGTAGATTTACCCATCCCCCCCTCACCATAGTTTATTGTTCTTCCTTTTTTATATTTGCTCAGCTAGAATGGTAGAGATGCCAGGCAGGATAGTGGAATCCTTCTCTTGCCAGATGTGAAAGGCAGGGAGCCCTCCAGTGTCCCAGACAACTACAGGTGTGAGAAGTGCATCCAGCTGCAGCTTCCAGCATTCCACGTTCAGGAGTTGGAGCTGGAACTGGATGAACTCTAGATCATTCGGGAGACTGAGAGGGTGATAGGACATGTAGAGAGGTCGTTACACTCAATGTGCAGGACACAAGAGACAGGGTGACAATCAGGAAGGGGAAAGGAGTTAAGGCGCCAGTGCAGAGTACCTGGGTGGCCATCCCCCTCAATGACAGGTATATCAGTTTGGATACTGTTGGGGGGGGAGGGAATAACCCAACAGAAGAAAGTCACAGCAGTTGGGTCTCTGGCACTGAGTCTGGCTCTGTTATTCAGAAGGGAAGGGAGGAAAAGAGGTGAGCAGGTGATTCATTAGTATGGGGAAGAGAAAGAAGGTTCTGTGGATGAGAACGAGGTTCCATGATGGTATGTTGTCTCACGGATGCCAGGGTCCAGGGCATCAGTCCTCAGCATTCTTAAGCAGGAGGGTGAACAGCCAGAAGTTGTGGTCCATGTATGTACCTCCATGTACCATGACATAGGTAGGAAGGGTGATGAAGTTCTGCATCGGGATTTCAGGGGTTTGGTGCTAAGTTAAAGGGCAGGACCTCCAGGGATGCAATCTCAGGATTGCTAGCCATCCCATATGCTAGTGAGGCCAGAAATAGGAAGATTATACAGTTTAATATGTGGTTAAGGACATGTTGTCGGAGGGAAGGTGTCAGATTTTTGGATCAGTGAGCTCCCTTTCATAGAAAGTGGGACAGCTTGCACTTGAACTGGAAGGGGGAAGGTTTGCTAGCGTTGCACTGCGGGGTTTAAACTAGAGTTGCAGGGGGTGGGAACCAGTGTGTCAGAGCTGTTAGTGGAGAGGTTGTGGAGGCAGATATTATTAAGACCTCAGACAAAGTCAGGAATCAAAAGGTTGAGCATGGTGCTACTGGTGTCCTGGGCTGCATATATTTTAATGCAAGAAATATTGCAGGAAAGGCAGATGATCTCAGGGCATGGATCAACATCTGCAATTATGATGTTGTAGCCATTAGTGTTAGTTGGTTGTAGGAGGGGCAAGACCAGCAGCTCAATATTCTGGGTTTTGGTTGTTTTAGATGCAAGAGAACAGGAGGGTTTAAAGGAGGAGGGGTGGTGTTACTAGTCAAGGAAAATGCCACAGCAGTGCTCAGTCAGGACAGACTGGAGAACTTGTCTAGTGAGGTGTTATAGGTAGAACTGAGAAATAAGAAATCTATGTTCTCATTAATGGGACTATATTACAAACCACCCAGTAGTCCTAAGGATTTAGAGGAACAAATTTGTAGAGAGAACACAGACTGTTGCAAGAAACATTAGGTTGTTATAGTAAGTGATCTTAACTTCCCACATATTGACTGGGAATCCCATACTGTAAAAGGACTAAATGGGAAAGAGAGTGTTAAATGTGTTCTGCAAAGTTTCCTTCAGTATGTAGAAGTCCCAACAAGAGAGTGTGGAGTACTTGATCTCCTATTAGGGAATGAAACAGGGCGGGGACAGAAGTTTATGCAGGGGAATACTTTGCATCTAGTGATCACAACCCCATTAGTTTCTCAGTAAATATGCAAAAGGATAGGTCTGGTCCACAGGTTGAGACTACTGATCTGGCAAGAGTGGATTGGGGCAGACTGTTTTCTAGCAAAGGTGTACTTGGTAAATGGGAGGAATTCAAAAGTGAAATTTTGAGAGTACAAATCTTGTATTTACCTCTCAGATTAAAAGGTAAACATAACGTGTAGGAACCTTGGTTTTCAAGAGATTTTGAGGCCCTGCTTAAGAAAAAAAAAGGAGGTGCATAGCAGGTGTAGGCAGGTAGGAACAAATGAGATGCTTACGGAGTATAAGAAATGGAAAAGAACACTTAAGAAAGAAATCTGGAGAGCTAGAAGAAGGCATGAGGTTGCCTTGGCAGACAAGGTGAAGGAGATTCCTCAGGGATTCTACAAAACTGTTAAGAGCAAAAAGATCGCAAGGGACAAAATTAGTCCTCTGGAAGATCAGAACGGTAATCCATGTGTGGAGCCTAAAGAGATGAGGGAGATCTTAAACTGATTTTTTGCATCGGTGTTTACTCAGGAGATGGACAGAGTACAGAAGTGAGACAAAGCAGCATCAACTTTATGGACCCTCTACAGGTTACAGTGGAGGAAGTTTTATGCTTTCCTGAGGCAAATTAGGCTGGATAAATCCCCAGGCCCTGACAAAGTGTTCCCTCGGGCCCTACGGGAGGAAAGTGAAGAAATTGCCAAGGCCCTAGCACAGATATTTGAATCATCATTAACGCAGGTCAGGTACCAGAGGATTAGAAGATAGCCGATGTTATTCCACTGTTTTGGAAAGTCTCTAAAAATAAACCAGGAAATTATAGGCCAGTGAGTCTGACATCATTAGAGGGAAAGTGTTTGGAAACTATTCTAAGGGACCAGATATATAAGTATTTGGATAGACATGTGCGGATTAAGGATTGTCAGTATGGCTTCGTGCATGGTAGGTCATGTCTAACCAATCTTTTAGAGTTTTTCGAGGAAGTTACCAGGAAAGTGGATGAAGACAAGTGTTTTCTGCATGGACTTCAGCAAGGTATTTGACAGGGTCCTGCATGGGAGGTTGGCCAAGAAGGTTCAGTTGCTCAGCAATATGAGGTAGTAAGTTGGATTAGACATTGGCTTTGTGGGAGAAGCCAGAGAGTGGTAGGAGCTGGTTGCCCTTCTGACTGGAGGTCTGTGACTAGTGGAGTGCTGCAGGAATCAGTGCTGGGTCCTTTCTTATTTGTTATCTATACTAATGATCTGGATGATAATGTGGTTAACTGAATCAGCAAATTTACAGATGTCGCCAAGATTGGAGATGTGATGGATAGTGGGAAAGGCTTGAAGAGCGATCTGGATTGGCTGAGAAATGGGAGATGGAATTTAATGCAGACAAGTGTGAGGTGTTGCACTTCAGTAGGACCAACCAGGGTAGGCCTTGCACAGTGAATGGTCAGGCATGGAAGAGTTTGGTAGAACAAAGGGATCTGGGAATACAGGTCCATTACTCATTGATAGTGATGTCACAGGTAGATAGGGTCATAAAGAAAGCTTTAGGCTCATTGGCCTTTACAATTCAAATTATTGACTACTTCCTCCTCGTTTTCTACAATAAGTGACATTACATATGAAACAGTGAATTCTGACCTGTTCAAATCTCCTTATTCTTCTGTAGCTTGGAGATCATTTATTTGCTTTCAATCTGTACATTTTTTTTGTGCTATCTATGAAGATCTTGGCCTCGTTGATGCTCACCAGTGATTCCGGTCATAGTACCAGCTCATAAATGTAGACTTCCAGTGAAAGGATTTAGAGATATTTCCTGCACAATTGTTCATTCTAGAATTTAGGGACTCCCAACCTTTTTTATGCCATGTCGCAATACCATTAAATGTAGGGCCTCATGTGAGGTGCTTTTCACGTTTTCAAGCTGTCATTACCAAGAATTATCTTTAAATTGCTCCCCATTCTTTTACTTAATTAATATTAATTAGTCTAGCAACCTTATTTCACTGACCATAACTTCTAAGCATCTCCAGTTGAGACCCAGTGTAGATCATGGGACTGCTTCATAGAGAACCTTCATTCTGTCCCCTGTAAAAAAAAAAGGCTCTCCTGGTGACCACCCATTTCAACTTTCCATTCCCATTTTCACTTGTCTGTTCATGGCCTCCTCTACTGCCCTGATGAGGCCAAACTCAAGCTGAAGGAGTAACAGCTCATATTTCATCTGGGTAACCTTCAACCTGATGGTATGAACAGCGATTTCTCTAACTCCTGGTAATTCCTCTCGTTCCTCCCCCCCCCCCACCCTCTTTTACCATTTCCCATTCTGGTTACCCCTCACCCCTTCTCTTCTCCTCATCTGCCCATCTCCTCAGTCTAGAATTCCTCCTCTTTCCCTTTATTCCATGATCCACGGTTCTCTCCTATCAGATTCCTCCTTCTTCAAAACATCAGAATCAGGTTTAATATCAACAATATCGGCCTTGAAATTTGTTGTTTTTGTGGCAGCAGAACATTTCAATACATATTAATAAAAATGTGAATTATGGTAAATATATATAAAATAAATAAGTAGTGTAAAAAAAGTAGTGAGGTAGTGTTCATGGTTTCAATGCCCATTGAGAAATCTGATGGCAGAAGGGAGGAAGCTGTTCCTGAAATGTGGGTGTGCGACTTTAGGCTTCTGTACCTCCTCCTCATTAATGGTAGCAATGAGAAGAAGACATGTTGTCCTGGGTGATGGGGGTCCTTAATGATGGATTTTTTAAGGGAATTGAGTGTTTATTCATTTCCATGGACGTTGCCTGACCTGCTGAGTTCCTTCAGAGTTTTGTGTGTGTTGCTTAAAGTTCTATTTTCCTTTGTTATATTAGCTATCAAACCATGGTAGTAGATATGCTCACCTGAAGCTACTTATCAGTTACATCACCTGCCACATTTGGAAGTCTGACATCACCTATGGAGCTCTGTCTCTGAACGCAGCCAAATCCCATTCTTATAGAGCTGATTCCATTATTCCATTTCAAAACTACTAGCTATGAACTGGCATTTCAGATTTACTTGCATAACTCAAAAGACAATTAAATCAAACAAATAACATCACTACAGACAGCCAGTTTCCACAGAGTTTATTTTCACATTACACGATGGGATAGCCACACAAAAGAAATGCATTCAGAATCCAATTTCATCATCGAATGACATGAAGAACAAGACTGAATATGCACATGCGACACACAATATGAGAATGTGGAAATGTGGAGACAGGAACGATAAGCAGGGTTTACCTCGTGCATTTTTACTCTGTCGAATGAGCGAGAGCTTGTTTTTCATATGTTAACTATTGAGCATGACAAACAGGTATACACAGCCAACGAACATATTTCTCACCAGCCTTATGATTTACAGTGGGGGGGGACTATTCAACTGCTTTCTACGATAACTAACATTACATATGAAGCAGTGAATTCTGACCTGTTCAAGCAAGGGAAAATTGCAAACACGTAACTGGTGCATCCAGAAGTATGTTATAGGAGACCTTTAGATTTGAAGCACACATACCATACTGGCTATGATATTTTAATATGTTGTTCTTTCAGGCAGCTACTTCCTCTGTAGCCCCTATCGACATTCCATTTATCTAAGATACCAAAAATACAAACACTGCCACTTCATCATCGCGGATAAATGAAAGTGCACTTAAGCAAAATTGTGGAGCAAATCTGCACTCATTAAAATGGTTCACTTATAAAATAAACCTGGTAAGTGTTGAGTGTTGAATAGATCTAATTAGCTTAAGATCTTGAAATGGAGTATATATCCAGTATAGAAGATAAATTATATATATAAAAAAAGATTTTATTGTGTAAAACTCAGCAACTAATTTGCAAATGCTATGAAGGACTTATCAGAATAAGGAAAGACTGTCAGATAAGTATCAACATTTGCCACCACACCAAGTTAAGTCAGATTTTCCTTATAGTGGGCATTTTCCTTGAACTTTGCTGCTGAATGAATTGCTATCTTGTGTCGTCCAACAGTTTCTCAAGTAACATTAAAACTGTTCTCCTGTTCTCAATAAGATGCAACTTGGTTTTGCTTTCCCTAAAGAGCAAATTGCAGTAAGTGGGCATTAAAAGACCACAAAGAAAACTAACCTGTGCAGTTTTAGAGTTCATCCATGAGAAAGGTCTATTAGTCCTTATTATTTCTGTGCAATCACTGGATATATGGTGGATTGATGGCAAATCTTCCCAATGCTCCATTACTCATTTAGAATCAATTGATTAAAAATATTTTAAACCACAAGTTATAAAAATGATACCATTGCATTAATCACAAATCAAAATTCCATGTTTTTAATCCACTCACTTCCCACACTTTAGAACATAAAACATAGAAGAGTAAAGCACAGGAACTGACTCTTCAGCCCTTAATGCTGTGCTGAATCAGCTAAACAGTAAATCAAAAACCCACAAAAACTAATCCCTCTGTTCACAATGTCCATGTCCCTCCACCCCCTTTATATCCATGTGCCTATCTAAATATCTCTTAAAACCCTCTAATGTATTTGCCTCTACCACCACACCAGGCAGTGCATTCCACGCATCCACCACTCTGAATTAAAAACTTACCCCTCATATTCCCTTTGAACCTACCCCCTCTCACCTTCAATGCATGCCCTCTGATATTAGACATTTCAACGCAGGGAAAAAAGCTACACCCTGTCTATATCTCTCATAATCTCATAAACTTTTATCAGATCTGCCCTCAGCTTCCACTGATCCAAAGAAAACAACGCAAGTTTGTCCAACCTCTCACGATAGCACATGCCCCCTAAACGAGGCAGCATCCTGGTAAACTTCTTTTGCACGCTCTCCAAATCCTCCTCATCCTTCCTATGGTGGGCTACCAGAACTGTATGTAATACTCCAGATGTGGCCTTACCAAAGTTCTATAAAGTTCCAACATAAATTCTTGACTTTTGAACTCAATGCCTCAACTAATAAAAGCAAGTATTCCAAAAGCCTTCTGAACCACTTTCATGGAGCCATGAACTTCGACCTCAGGATCTCCATGCTCAGCAACACTGTTAAGGGTATTGTCCTTAGCAGAGTACTGTCTCCTTGCATTTGCCTTACCAAGGTGGCTTTGGAGGTTTGGAGGTGGTGCAGAGGAGGTTCACCAGGTTGATTCCAGAGATGAGGGATTAGACTACGAGGAGAGGTTGAGTCACCTGGGACTGTACTCGCTGAAATTTGGAAGGATGAGAGGAGATCTTATAGAAACATAAAATTATGAAAGGGATAGATAAGATAGAGGCGGGAAAATTGTTTGCTCTTGTGAGTAGAACTAGGGGACAAAACCTCAAGATTTGGGAGGGTCAATTTAGGATGAAGATGAGGAAGAACTGCTTTTCTCAGACAGTGGTGAATCTGTGGAATTCTTTGCCCAATGAAGCAGTGGAGGGTACCTCAGTAAATATATTTAAGACAAGGTTGGATAGATTTTTGCATAGTAGGGGGGAATTAAGGGTTATGGGGAAAAAGGCAGGTAGGTGGAAATGAGTTCATGGTCAGATCAGCTATGATCTTATTGAATGGCAGAGCAGGCTCGATGGGTCAAGTGGCCTACTCCTGCTCCTATTTCTTATGTACAACACCTTGCAGTTATCAGGGTTAAATCCATCTGCCATTTCTCTGCCCATATCTGCAACTAATCTATATCATGCTGTATTCTTTATCAGTCTTCTACACTAGCCACAACTCCACCAGTCTTGGTATCATCTGCAAGACTAGAGTGGTAACATCAAGACATTATCCAATACTCAAACACTTAACCTATTTACACATAATAGAGCTAAAAATATTAACATCCTATGTAACAATATCGTTATAACAATTCCTAACATTTCTGCTGTATCGTGTGCATCTGCTCAGAGAGATAAATGATCACTTATTTATCCAGTCCCAAGTGAATATAACTATGCAACCATTAATCTTCACTCAGACATATCTATTATACATATCAGAGTGAAAAGCCCCAACAAATGGTTAATTATATCAGGGATGTCTCACTTTAAATCAACAGCACAAAAGAAATGTTTCTTTTAGCTATCTTTCCATTTAGGAAACACAGCGTAACATTAGGGTTTTAGATAATATCCAAACTGCTTCAGTATATTTTCCAGAACACCACTGCATGTATGTGTTTCCTCTCGATTATCAGATGTTCATATAAAATTCAGCTTGTTGTTTTTAACCTAAGGTTTTGATCAGGACTTGCAAGATATCACAATAAAACTGAGGGGAATAATAGTTCAGAATTCATGGGTTAAAAGGGCCACTGTTACTATGTGTGTGGATTTGCTACTCTGAAGTAAAACTGAGTAATCAGAGTGTGAAAAAGAACATATTTTACTTAAGTTTTCTTCTATTGCTGAGGAGCAGTGGAAAGCAAGAAAGATATGAGTACAGGCTGGGTTTGTAAATATTGCGGAAAGGACATCTCTGGCAGTAGGAAATGAGTCAGGTATATGAGTCAGGCATTAGTGGGGTTGACCATGACCTTAAAGTCGAATTCGAGGGAGATCACACAAGCTGCTGTTTGAGATTTGCCAAGTTAAGTTTGAGAATTAGAATGGATGGAGTGCACGGGGCCGATGAAAAGCTGCACTAAGCAATAAACTTTTACTTATAAGAATCCTACATCACATGTTAAATGCATGCTATACGGCTTGTCCAATGGCATCCACACACAGGATGAGAACCCAGAAGCAAACTCACTAATGTTGGGATTAATGTGCTAAGTCCCTGACCAAGTAGTGCACATAAATATTGTGATAGGTGATAAATTTTACTGTGCCTAAAATTTTAAGCCAGCTATATTCCACCACAGGAACAACTTGTGTATTTTAACAAGTAACTAAATTAGTATTCTTCACTAAAGTCCTCAAGGAGTATGATTTCAAACATTACTTTTACTTTTGACTTCATTAAGTCCACGAATAACATTGATATCTTTTAACAATTCTTACAGTATCCAGAGATGGAACAGTGGAATGCATGAATTAAGTGTGGCACCAACTAGAATCTTAATTCTTATTGTCTACTGTTGGCTTCTATTTTCTTACTAGTTTTGCATTTTAAATGTTCAACAGCATTTATTGGACAAAAGTAGAATATCTTGAGAAGAGTCTCCTTACTATAGACCTTGTTAATCATTTCATTAGTATACAGTTGAAAGTGATCATTTCTACATCACTGTGGTGGTGGTGACGAATCTGCAGTTAATGGCAAATCTTATTGTCTTGACACGTATTGCGCAATGTAGTGCTAGTTAATCATCCACACTTACTATTTAGAATATTGTTGTAGAAGACATACAGTGTAGTGGTTAACATTGACAACTTACATCAACGACATGCTAAATATTATAGGTGATCAAGCACTCTTGGCAAACGACAAACAGACAATGTAACTTTAGTATGAATAATATTCTCAAGCTGTAACTAAAACAACCTACAGATCCAGATCATTTCAGGCATGGAGTTGCTATGTATTTGGGCAACTACAATCAATGGAGTTTGAGTTAAAGCAGTTTCATTGCGCATTGAGGAAAAAGGCAGATGTAACAATTAAGCTGAAGTACTGTTTTACTAGCCACCTTCTCCAATGACAATGAATGTTCCAAGAAAATCATGATTTTCCACAATGACTTTTTTAAAAAGGTAAAATTTTGTTTTCCTGGAAAATGCAGAGAGGAATGTCTTTACTAATTGTATTTCTTCACAGAATCCTATAGTAAATGCTTTAGATGTGCATGTCAGGAACTTGGTTCAGTGTTCTCGATCTAAATAGTTTGTCATAGCCACATTTACTTAGCTTTACATGAAGAGCAATTAGAAAATGAAGATAAAGACACACCAATGCCCAATCTCATGACAAAAACTGAGATCAAGTGCATCGATCTTTGAGAATGGCAGACATGTTGAGAGCATATTTAGCAAATTACAGTATATACAATTTTTGGCTTCATAAGTAAAATCAATAAGGTGTGGGGGGAATTGAGAAGAAACTTTTTTTTACACAGTGAATTATAGCGATATGGATTTCACTGTCTGAGAGGGTGATAAAAGCTGAGACAATCAATGATTTCAAAGCAAATTAGATAAGTACTTGTGGAAATGGATTTGAAGGGCCATGGGGATAGAGCTAACTGGATTGCTCGAAAGAAACGCTCAATTGCTCTATGAACGATAACAGGGGCACACATTTGCTAGCTAATGAGAAATACTAAGTATTTCTCACTACTACACCCACTCTGATCAGTATCTTGTTCTCAACGCTGACCCAAAATCAAATTGGACATGACATATAATTACTCTAGCCAGAAATAGTTGAATGTTGTTTTTTTTCCCCATTTTCCAATACCACAAATCTTTTTCACCATCAATAGAGTTCATCAGGAGAATGGTGGAAAACACTTCATTTACCTGCATTTGTGTCAAAACTCAAGCAGCATGATGCTATCCAGGATTTACTCCCATTTGAAAAAGTTAGTATAAGCTTTCTTTTGTGGGGAGGCGTGGAGCTGAGGTCCTGTCTCACAAATTTGATCGAGTTTCCTGAGGTTTGACAAAGGTGATTGATGAGGGTACACAGACTTGAATAAAACATTTGAAAAGTTCCAGAAGATTAAGTCACATGGGATCTACTGTAAATTGTATACAAAATTAGGTTGGTTATGAAAGATAAAAGATGGAGTGCTGTGATGAAGGAGTATTTTTTCTGACTGCAGGTCTGTACCCAGTGGTGTTAGACATGTATCAGTGCTGGGACCACTGTTGTTTGTAATATACTATATCTATAAATCATTAGATTGAAAATGTCAGGAGATTGATTAGTAAGTTTGCACTCAATATGGACATTTGTGAAGTTGAGGATATTGAGGAAGGTTGTCAAATGATATAGCAGGAACAGTACCAGTTGGAAACCTGGTTGGAGAAATGGCAGGAGGAGCTCAGTCTGGCCAAGTGTGAGGTGATGCATTTGGGAGGTTAAATGTAAGGGGGAAACTGTATAGTAAATGGCATGATCCTCAGGAGCATTGATTTACAGAAAGATCTTGGAGTGCAAGCCTTTTGCTCCCTGCAGTGACAACACAAGTGGATAGAGTGATAAAGAAAACAGACTGTGTGCGCGACTTAAAAAATTGGGAAATTGTGTTGTAGTTGCGTAAATCTTTGGAGTGTTGTCTCAATTTCTGCTCACCACACTATAGGAAGGAAGTGGGAGCTTTGGTGAGGCTCCAGAAGAGGTTAATCAGATTAAAGCTTAAATAGGGAGAGGTTAGACAAATTTTGGATAGTTTTGTGTGGAGTGTTGGAAGCTGAGGAGCGATCTGATAGAAGCATATAAAATTCTGAGAAGAATTTCTGATAAATAATCAGAGCCTTTTTCCCCAACGTATCCACATCAAATACTAGAGGGCATAGGTTTAAGGGGCGGGGGCAGAACTTTAAAGATTTACGAGGTAAGCTTCTGTTTACACACATAGTGGCAGGTGCCTGCAACAGACTGCCAGGAAAGGTGGTAGGGGCAGATACAATTGCAATGTTTCCTGGGCATCTGGACACGCACATGAGCAGGCAGACAGATATGGATAAAGCAGATGGGATTATTTAGTTTATCTGTGCAGATGTAGTGGGCCAAGAGCCCTGTTCCTGTGCTGCATACTGATCTATGTTCTCAACCAGCCCACTTTATGGCCAGGTCATCCAGCATTTAAAACTTTCACATTCTCCACTACTGTTATCTACAAAATGCCCTGTAGCAATCTTCAGGCTTCTTTGATATACCTTGAGTGAAAATCCTGGAGCATTTTATCCAACATCTCAACCTCAGAGATTACAATGATTTAAAGTCCATTTATGCAAAGTTAGTGTGTTGTCTCTCAAAAATAATGTATATGAACATCAACTTTAATCTAGTGCTTTTAATGTTGTAAAGTATTTCATAGAAATGTTAACAAATGAAATGTGACAAAGACATCAGATCACATAAATAGGGCAGATAAAAAACATGTTGATAATATAAGTATTTTGGGGGGGGTTAGAGAAGAGGAGGGTGGATTGGTGGGGTAAGGAAAACAACTGTAGTGTTCTAGGTCTTGGCAGCTTACACTGCAGAGACAGATGGAATAATTAATACAGCAAACTCAGTGAAAAGAGGAACAGTTACTTTAGACCCAGGGCACGTGTTGGACGCGTAGCCAAGTGGTTAAGGTGTTCGTTTAGTGAGCTGAAGGTCGCTGGTTCACGCCTCAGCTGTGGCAGCGTGTTTGTGTCCTTGAGCAAGACTCATTGTTCTAGTGTCTACGAGGAGTGGCGCCCCACACAGACTTCCAATCTGTGCCTTGTAAGGCATGAAAATGCCTGACGCAGGCCTCTCATGGTCCAGATCAACGTCCCCTCCCGCCCAGGACCATTTGTCTGAACCAGTTCCTGCTGAATGTTTATAGAGCAATTTCTGTTTTTATTTCAGATTTCCACCATCTGCAATTTTTTATTCCTAATTATATTTAAATCATTAAAATTTGAGAAGTACAGAGATCCTAATGGTCATAGGTGGGGAAGGTCATGGTGGACACAAGTACTGAAATCAGCATTCTGCCAGAACTGGGAGCAGAGGTCACAGCAGGAATGGCGAGCAGGACCTTCCAATCAGGAAACAAGCAGAAGTGTTTTGGATGATCTTGTGTTTACTAAAACTTGTGGGACAGCATTTGCAAAGACATGGGTTTCAATAGCAAGTAAGTCGAGATGTGATGATATCAGAGGTGGAAGTGGTGGGTTTAGGAATGAAATGAATAAGTCAATTATAGTTTTGCAAATAAGGACACAAAATGGTTCCAAAATGATATGGTAGTGTTATATAAGTGAATAGAGTAAATCAAATTGTATTTCCAGCTTAAAGTGGTAGGAAGATGGTGCTATTTCATGAAAAAAGGTTCTACTTGAATCTTTTATTCCTACATATGCTACAGTACAGTTCTAAAGAAATTTTATGGCAGAGAAGCATCAATATAGCATAACACACACAAAGTAACACAAATGTTACACGGTGCTATCCTTACTTCCACTCTTTGTGCTTTACCAGCATTCAATGAATATTTCTAATATAGCTTCATAGCATTTACGCATTCAAGTTTAATTCCTAAGATCTGCCATCAGGATAACGCTTTAAAACACCAGTTATTACAATGGGAGAATTAGGGCCCTGACTTAAAAAAAAAGTAAAAACATGGAGAACTATTTTTACCTCTCCAAAAATAATGCAATGTTAAACAAAAATGATGAACACCTTAAATAAAAAAAACAGTGAATTTAGTTGGAAGTCTTTTTAAAATGGTCAATGGGAAGAGCAGTACTTGAAACACAGTTCAAGCTTTCATCTGTCAGCCAGACTTTGTAGGGAAAAAAAACTGACAATCTGAACAAGCACGAGGGCGCTAGTTTCCAGTGGCAGGCTGCACGTCTGACCCTGCAAGAGAAAGAAGCAGACATCAGTGTCATATTCTGGTTATGGTTATGAGAGCTAATAGGGAAGGAATGCAGCAACAAGTTAATACAATGAGCTACATTGTATAACATTCAGGTCATCACCCAAACATCCCCCTCCCCAGCCCAACCACACTAACTGGATCTGGAAACAAGATGCCTGACCAAGCTGATTCTCTGTTTCTATGTCCTATAAAGCAGAGCAGGCAATGAGCAGTGACTAGGGAATGAAGTGAGGACTCATTGCTGTCAACAGACCATGAACTGTTTTCTTTACTTTTTAAACAAGTTAAAATGTAGTTTTATATAATCTCAACAATAGGATAATACTTACAACTTTAAGTACTGATAACTAATCCTCCAAGAGGATCACAACCTTGTCATAGGGTTTGGAGGCTTGTGTGTCTCAATGATCCGGAGAGATATGTTGGCTGGAGTTAAGGCCTTGTGCTTGAACTCCTGCTAAATCCATGCCAAACAGATCAAAGGGAGAAGGCCAGACTAAGAGTGGTCCACCTGACCTCCAGGTTCAGGGGTTCCGCTAAGGGCTAACGACCCTGACTGATAAAACAAAACTGTTTCAGAAACAGCAATGAAGGGTCTGTGTGCACCGGTATTCCTGAGTCTCCTCCCAGGATTTGCATGACTGACAGTGAAGACTGAGATGAAGTACTGGCATGATGAAGGAAGCCCTGAACACCTCCAAGACCAAGATGGCCAAGGACAGACAGAGATGGAGGACCTTCATTGATGCCATGAACGTCAGAGGCATAACAGGCCGTAACTACCTGTAATTAATAATTAATTTAAATTAACTTAAGAGTAAAACAAAGAAAAATATACAGCGCATTTTCCTACATTTATCTTTATGCTCAAGGTTGAAACCTTAATTAAAACGAATGGGGTGTTCTAGCCAGGCTGCTATAAAGTTGAGTAGCCAGATGTGAAATGTATCTGGCACCTCAGTTCAAATCATTACTGTTCTGCCCTGGTCCACCAGTGGTCAGTCACACTAGTGGTCACAGAAGGTCCAGGATTTTGTACCTTGTGAGAGAATAAAGATAGATGTTGATGAACAGTATATCACAATAGTTAGTACAACGCTTCACAGTACCAGCGACCCAGGCTCAGTCCCTGGCACTGCCTGTCAGGAGTTTGTATGTTCTCCCTTTGACCACATCGGCTTCCTCCAGGTATTCCGGTTTCCTTCCACAGTCCAACGGGTAGGTTAACTGTTCATTGGGTTTTGTCCCATGATTAGGCTCGGATTAACTCGGGTTGCTGAACAGCGAAGCTCGGAGGGCTTCTGTGCTGTATCTCAATAAATAAATAAAAATAAAATATTTTGTTTAAAATTGACAACCATAGTCGTCACTATTGGACCCACTAAATGACTCTAAGAAATATTGCCAGTAGGAAATGATTAGCTTGCCACCAAAACAACAGCTATCACTTGGTGTCCTTGCCATTCCCCACTGAGTGCTGGAGTCTAGAACCAAGTCATATTTCACCTAATTTCCTTATCAGTGAGCAGTTTGTTGGAAAACAACTAAAAAGTTCCACCCCAATGGAGGGAAAGCATAGTTATAAAAATAGCCCTACTATTTAAACTACAAAGAGTAACATTTAGATAGTCATTAAAATATGCATTTCAATATTATCATTTTGTATCTAAATGTGATATTGCTGGTAATTACCGCCCCCCCCTTCACTATTCCCAAATTCCACTTCCCTCTCTCACCTTATCTCCTTACCTGCCAATCACCTCTGTATGGTGCATGGTGCTCTCCTGCCCCCTTCCCTTTCTTCCAAGGCCTTCGATCCTCTCCTATTAGGTTCTCCCTTCTCCAGCCCTTTATTTCTTTCACCAACCAACTTCCCAGCTCTTTACTTCACCCCTCCTCCCTCTCCCGGTTTCACCTACCAGCTAACACCTTGTACCTCTTTCTCTTCTCCTTCCACCTTCTCACTCTGACTTTTCATCTCTCTTTTTCAGTCCTGATAAGGGGTCTTGGCTTGAAATGCAAACTGTTTACTTTTTTCCATGGGTGCTCCTGGCCTGCTGAGTTCGTCCAGCATTTTGTGTGTATTACTTTGACTAACAGCATCTGCAGAATTTTTCCTTGTCTGGTGATATCGATCATGGTTAATGGAGCAAATGAAATGTCATAGTAACTCAGTTTCTAGAAATTGAAGTGCCAAAGTTTTCATAGAGTCATAGTATACAGAAATAGGTGCTTTGATCTACCAAGTTCACACCAACAAGTGAGTATTCATTGATAATTCATAACTCTAATCCTATTTTTCTATGTTTCTATGTTTCTATTTTATTCTTCCTGTTTTCCCATAGACTCTCCCTAATCTACTGTTCACCTACACACTGCGGCAATTTTACTTCTGCTAATAAACCTATCAAATAATGTGTCTTTACACCATAAGACATAGGAATGGAATTAGGCCATTCAGTCCATCGAGTCTGCTCTGCTATATCATCATAGCTATTCCCTTCCTCTCTCAACCCCATTCTCCTGCTTTCTCCCCATAACCTTTACTGCCTGACTAATCAAGAACCTACCAACTTCTGCCTTAAGTGCAGCCAGTAACATGGCCTCCACAGGTGCCTTTGGCAATGAATTCCACAGAATCACCACCCTCTGGCTAAAGAAATTCCTCCTCATCTCTGTTCTAAATAGACTTCTCTCTATTTTGAGGCTGTACCCTCTGGTCCTAGACTCCCCCCACCAAAGGAAACATTCCCTTCACATCCACTCTATCTAGCCCTTTCAACATTTGATAGGTTTCAATGCGATCTCCCCTCATTCTAAGTTCCAGTGAGTACAGACCCAGAGCCTTTGATCGCTGCTCGTATGATAAATCTTTCATTCCCAGGATCATTCTCGTGAACCTCCTCTCAAACCTCTCCAATATCAGCACATCCTTTCTTAAATAAGGAGCCTAAAACTGCTCAAAATACTCCAAGTGAAGCCTCACCAGTGCCTTATGCAGCCTCAACGTTACTTCCTTGCTTTTACGAAGGGTAATTGATAAATTTGTAGCCTAAGTTAGACGGAGTCAATTTGAGAAAGCCTAGCACATCTATGTTTTAACATAGTCCCCTCCTACATTTACACACTTAGTCCAGCGGTTGTGTAGCATACGGATCTTGGACCTCCAGAAAGTGTCCACAGCAGGGCTGATTGATAAGTTCATGGCCTAGAATAGAAGGAGATGAGTTATTAACTTCAATCTTTCTGCATAATCACTCAAAGAGTTGACCTGCATGTGCATGTAACAAGAGCTGTGTAACTCAACTCCTTCTACCTTAGGCTACGAACTTACCAGTTACACATCTGTGGACATTTTCTGGAGGTCCAAGATCGGTATGCTCCACGACTGCTGGACTAAGTGTATAAATGTAGGAGGGGACTATGTTGAAAAATAAATGTGCTAGGTTTTCTAGAATTGACTCCTTCTACCTTAGGCCACAAACTTATCAATCACCCCTCATATATTCGTCCTCTTTAAATGAATTTGAACATTACATTCACCTTCCTCACCACCAATTCAAACTGCAAATTAACCTTTAGGGAATCCTGCACAAACACTGCCAATTACCTTTGCACCTCAGATTTTTGAATTTTCTCCCCATTTAGAAAATGATCTATGTTTTTATTCCTTCTCCCAAAGTGCATGACCATACACTTGGAGAAACTGAATTTCATCTGCCATCTCTTTGCCCATTCTCCTAATCTGTCTAAGTCTTTCTGCAGCCGCCCTGCTTCCTCAACATGACCTGCCCTCCTTTGGAATGGAGGAGGAAACTGGATTACGCATAGAAAACCCAGTCTCAGTCTCTTGCATATAAATAGCAAGCGGACTGCATCTGTGGTCCTGATTAAACCTGGGTCACCGAAGTTTCATCAGCTCTATCATCTGTGCCACTGTGTTGTCCAAACCCAGTGGACAGTAGGTACAGCAGAACACAGTTCACTGATATCCATCAGAGTACAGATTGGTGTAAAACACATTTGTAAAAGATTTTGAAGTGTACAGTTTGGTTGGCACATCAGTCTGCCAGACAGGTTGACAGGTCATCTGATTACTAATTCTACTGCCCACACTGTGCATGTGGACACAGCTGTGTAGCTATCTAAATAACTTCTCAAAAATCACCCGAGGTGGAAGCTTTCTTTGAGGGTTTTTTAATGAGATTTTTTTGGGGGAAACTGCAGAAAGCTAAGCAAAATGCGTATTAGCTTCAATTCAGAATCTTTGTATGCCTGAACATACTAATGCTGTTGATTATTCTCACAACAGGTGTTAACCAGAGAAGTACACGTATGCAACACTCCATAACTATGCCGTATAAAGAAGAGTAAACACGTGGCGCAAAGATAAACTTAAACGTGGGACTTTGTTCAAAATATACCTATTAAATGTCTACTGCTATCAACAAAAATGTAAGACTCACAGATACTGTTGTCTTAAGGGCAAATAATGAGTGGATGGGGATGAATGTTTTTCCACTGTATGCTTCAAATCAGAATTAAAACAAACGGTGCAGGAAGTAGTATAAAAAAAACAGCTGAAGTGTTGGATCTGATGCTCATACAAAAAGAACTGTGCCTCTAGAGGCCAGAACACTGATTTTATGTCAATTTTCTATACAACAACAACTAACACATAGCCATACAAGTGGAAAGGGCTAGCACGGACATACTTTGGACTCAGGTGGACATATATTGATGGTTACTAATAGAAATTATAGGGGGAAACAGCAAGGAAACAGGACTTTTGGCATCATGGTTTATGCTGACCATGAAGCATTTATAATTCTCCATGAATCCCATTTGTTATTCTCTCCATATTCTTGGTAGGGACAGGACTGGCAGCTAAAAGTTCCAGGGTACAGGTGCTATAGATAGGGTAGAGGTGGATGAAAGAGAGGGGGTAGGTTGCATTTGTGATTGAAGTGAACATTACAGTTGTCTGAGATGAAATTCTAAGTGATTATCCATTGAGGCATTATGGGTGAAACTGAAACACAAGAAGGAGATGGTCTCTTTGTTGGCATTGTGCTATTGATCTCCAAATAGTCAACAGGAATTAGAGGAACAAGCATGCAAAGAGATTGCAGGAAGTTGCAAGAATAATAGGGGTGTCATCATAGGGGATTTTAACTTTGCTAATATAGAATGGGACTGCCATAGTGCCAAGGCCTTAGATGGGGTACAATGTGTTAATTGTGTTCCAGAAAGTTATCTTACACAAATAATGAAGGCCTTACCATGCAGAAGGACTTTGGACCTTGAGATATTTAATGAGGAGTCTTAGAGCTAGTCTGCGATAGAGCAGAGGAGCTATTAGATGTTTTAAATGTATTAAAGTAGATAAATCTCCAGGGCCTGATCAAGTATACACAAGATCATTGTGGGAAGCTAGATATGCGTTGGCTTTTTAGGTGGGGTTGAAGTGGTGGAAGACTGGTTGGTGGCAAATGCTGTGCCTTTATGTGATGAGATATACCAGCATTAGGAAAAGCGGAGTTTGATTAAAGATAGCACGGCTTTGTGACTGGGACATAATGTCCGAAGAACGAGTTTCTTTGAAGAAGTAACCAAGCAGGTTGATGAGGACAGGGCAGTACACAGGGTCTATGAGGACTTCAGTAAGGCCTTTAATTAGCTTCCAAATGGTAGGTTATAATTGAAATTTAGAATGCATGGGATCCAGTAAGAGCTGACAAACTGGATTTGGCTTGGCATGGTTGGTGGTAGAAGCAGAGGGGGACAGTAGAAGCCTATTTTTTGGACTGGAGTCCCATGGCTCATATTATTCCCTAGGGCTGGGTGCTGGCTCACAACTATTTTTCATCCATATATTAATGATCTGGGTGAAAATATACAAGGAATGATGAGTAAGTTTTCAGATGACACTGAAATAGGTGATGCCATAGACAGTGACAGCCTAAGAGTCCGGCTCGGATTCAGAAGCCTAGGATCTCAGAGCTCTGGAGACGGACAGATCGTGGGGTCGGTGTCACAACAGGAGACCCATGTGTGGTCTGGGGAATCAGAATATTTGTTCAGAATAATAGTTGTGTGCCCAGTTTTTTGGGCACAGAGTTCGATAAAAAGTGACGTGATGGACTTTTAACATCGTAAACCAGTGAGTTGTTTGTTATGTCTCCCCACTTGTTGGGAAAATAGAGAAACCTCTTTCGCCCTTAATAGGAAGAGAGAGAACCTGTGATATGTCGAATACCGGGTGAAACGCAGGATTTTGGGGTAACTGCAAGTTTGTATCTTTGCTGTTGCTTTGCTCACGCTTGAGTGCTCGGTCGCGGTGCCGATGCGCTTTTTTTTTGCAGATGGGGGAGGGGGTTGTTGCTGCTGCTGCTTACGCGCAGGGTGGCGGAGCTGGGGGGTACTTTGGGGTTCTAACATTTAACATTCTTTGGGGCACTCCTCTGTTTTTGTGGGTGGTTGCAAAGAAAAAGCATTTCAGGATGTATATTGTATACATTTCTCTGACATTAAATTGTACCTTTGAGTTCAAGTGTGCAGTTCCTGGTGTTGCAGGCAGAAAGGATAGTGAAGATTGCTTTGGGCACGCAGGCCTTCATCAGTCAAAGCACAGAATAAAAGCTGGGATTTATGTTGCAGTTGTATAAGACATTGGTGAGGTTGCAGTTGGAACATTGTGTTCAGTTTTGGTCACCCTGCAGTAGGAAAGATGCCATTAAGTTGGAAAAAGTACAGAAGAGATTTACAAGAATGTTGCTGGGGTTTGAGAGAATGAGTTATGGAGAAAGGTCAAGCAGGTTTGGACCTTTTCCCATGGAAGCACAGAGTAATGAAGGGGGATCTTTAGAATATATAAAATTATGAGATGCATTGATAGGATGAATCCACAATCTTTTCTCCCCCAGGGTTTGGGATTCAAGAGTAAAGCATATAGGCTTAAGGTGAAAGGGAAGACATTTCACACAGAGGATGGTTGGGATTTGCAATGAGCTATCAGATGAAGTGGTTGAGGCAGATACATTAACAACCTTTAAAAAGTACTTGGGCAGATACATGGATGGGAAAGATTTAGAGAGAATTGAGCCAAACACAGCGAGATGGGAATCTATGTTGGCATGGATCAGTTGGATCGAAGGGTCTGCTTCTGACCTGTATGAGTCTGAGTCTCCTTAATGGTTCACTTTCACTTTCTCATCTCCTTTACATCAGAATACACTACTGGAACCTTTGTTTTGCTGCTTCTGTCCCTCCTCCTGCATCTCCAATGTCCACTCCTCCCTCCTGCGTCTCCAATGTCCACTCCTCCCTCCTGCGTCTCCAATGTCCACTCCTCCCTCCTCCTGCGTCTCCAACGTCCACTTCTCCCTCCTCCTGCGACTCCAATGGCCACTCCTCCCTCCTCCTGCATCTCCAATGTCCACTCCTCCCTCCTCCTGCGTCTCCAATGTCCACTCCTCCCTCCTCCTGCGTCTCCAATGTCCACTCCTACCTCCTCCTGCATCTCCAATGTCCACTCCTCCCTCCTCCTGCGTCTCCAATGTTCATTCTCCCTCCTCCTGCGCCTCCAATGTCCACTCTCCCTCCTCCTGCATCTCCAATGTCCTCCTGCGTCTCCAATGTCCTCCTGCGTCTCCCATGTCCACTCCTCCCTCCTCCTGCGTCTCCAATGTCCACTCCTCCCTCCTCCTGCGTCCCCAATGTCCACTCCTCCCTCCTCCTGCATCTCCAATGTCCACTCCTCCCTCCTGCGTCTCCAATGTCCACTCTTCCCCCCCTGCATCTCCAATGTCCACTCTCCCTCCTCCTGCGTCTCCAATGTCCACTCCTCCCTCCTCCTGCGTCTCCAATGTCCACTCTCCCTCCTCCTGCGTCTCCAGTGTCCACTCTCCCTCCTCCTGCGTCTCCAATGTCCACTCCTCCCTCCTCCTGCATCTCCAATGTCCACTCTTCCCTCCTGCTGCGTCTCCAATGTCCATTCTCCCTCCTCCTGCATCTCCAATGTCCACTCTCCCTCCTCCTGCGTCTCCCATGTCCACTCCTCCCTCCTCCTGCGTCTCCAATGTCCACTCCTCCCTCCTCCTGCGTCTCCAATGTCCACTCTCCCTCCTCCTGCGTCTCCAATGTCCACTCCTCCTCCCTCTTGCGTCTCCAATGTCCACTCCTCCCTCCTGCGTCTCCAGTGTCGACTCCTCCCTCCTCCTGCGTCTCCAATGTCCACTCCTCCCTCCTCCTGCGTCTCCAATGTCCACTCCTCCCTCCTGCGTCTCCAATGTCCACTCCTCCCTCCTCCTGCGTCTCCAATGTCCACTCCTCCCCCCTCTTGCGTCTCCAATGTCCACTCCTCTCTCCTGCGTCTCCAATGTCCACTCCTCCCTCCTCCTGCATCTCCAATGACCATTCTCCCTCCTCTTGCGTCTCCAATGTCCACTCCTCCCTCCTGCATCTCCAATGTCCACTCCTCCCTCCTGCGTCTCCAATGTTCCTTCTTCCCTCCTCCTGCGTCTCCAATGTCCACTCTTCCCTCCTGCATCTCCAGTGCCCACCTGCATCTCCAATGTCCACTCCTCCCTCCCTCCTGCGTCTCCAATGTCCACTCCTCCTTCCTCCTGCGTCTCCAATGTCCACTCCTCCCTCCTGCATCTCCGATGTCCACTCCTCCCTCCTTCTGCATCAACAATGTTCACTCCTTCCTCCTCCCGCTTGCTCTTTGTTCCTTTTCTCTTAATCTCCCACTCCTCTTTGTTTGCTTCTTTTGCTATTCACCTCCCACTGTCTCCCAGCTCCATATTTTCTCCCCTCCTCTACTTGGCGCAGCCTACCTGTCAGTACCTCCTCAGTGCATCAACCACCTCGGACTCCATTACCACCACTTCATTTCTTTACACTAGCCATCTCCCCTCTGCCCTCTCAGTCCTGATGTAGGGTTTCAACCCGAAACATCAACAATTACTTTCTTTCCGCTACTTGACCCCCTGAGTTTCTCCAGCAGATTGTCACTCTCTTGTATTTTCTCTCTCTTGTAAGAAACAAAATGATATTTCTTGCAGACAAGCCAGGGTCCAATAACCTACCACTTTGGTGGCACCACAGAGCTCATGTCTAAGCCATGCCTTTACATTCGTCTCATCCCAAATTGTATCCCTCATTTCAAACCACTCCCTCCTCACACCATAACCCATTCATGTGCCTTTCTTTTCCCACCTGGCCAGGATGTGACTACTTTTCCAGAGTCACATCTTGGCTGAAGTTCAGCTCCCCTTTTGGAAATTAGCATGCTGCATGTGAAAGAGAATAGTTTAGATATAGGATCTGCTTTTGTGGATCACTGGATGTATGTGTGACTCATATAGGATGAAGGAAAGACCATCCAAGGTGCCAAGTTAGCAGAAGGCAAGGACTCAAATGAAAACATCTCCAGAAAACTAAAACGAGAATTGTAATGTGGCAGCATTCCAAAGCTGGCTGATGGCCTGAGTAATGAGAGCTGATGTGTTGATTACCCTGCTTGGGACTTTTAATTACTTTTTCACACACATGGTGAGGAAATCATTCATAAGGAGAGCATAATCATTGCTTTTGAACTGAGTAATCTAGTGCCTACTCCCTTTTCGGCAAACAGCTGTGGACCAAGAGTAATGTACTAGCCAGATGGCTAAAGCAGGCAGACGTCCAACCCAAAAGGTCATGAGTGGGCGAATTGGGTTGTTTATATCCCTGAATTTACTCCAGAAGAATGTGTGAAATATTAAGGGATACAAACAAGCTGAATTTCACACATAATCCGCAAGGATTGTGGACCCATTCTTTAGAGTGTGCATGCCATGGTGGTTCCAATACCTGCAGATCAATCAATCCTCCAACATTCTGCCTCAGCTCCCATTAGGCACAAACAGAAATCATCTAACATCTGCATACTCAGGCGTGAGCTCAGACTTCATTGCTGCAAATTCGTTCATTGGTTCAAACTAAGCCATAATGGCTCTGGTTGTCAAAACTCAAAAAGGCCTTTAAAGATGACCACTAGTGGTTCCAGGAAGAAGGAATCAACAATTGCCTTTCAGAAAGTGAACACCTGTGGTCCCACCACTGCCATTCTGTTGGTGACTTCCTGTAGGTTGCCATCCAAACTTTCTGTGCCAAATGGCAGGAAGGCAAGTTCTAAATTATGAACACGGGATTCTACAGCTGCTGGAAATCCAGAACAACACACACAGAATGCTGGAGGATGAAGAGGCAGCATTCTTGGAGAGGAATAAATAGTTGGCATTTTGGATGAGACCTATCAACAACTTTGGAAAGGAAACAGGAGGGCTCCTATCTTATCCCTTCTGGCTCCCCTCTTACACCTCTTCTCTTCACTTGTCTATTATCTCTTTCTGATGTCCCTCCTCCTTCCCATGGTCCACTGTCCTCTCCTATCAGATTCCCCCTTAAAGTCATAGGAAAGTACGGTACAGAAACAGGTCCATGCTAAACCATTTGAGCTGCCTACTCCCATCGACCTGTACCTAGATGGTAACCCTTCATACCACTATCACCCGGGTACTTATCCAAACTTCTACTTAAACTTTGAAACTGAGCTTGTATGCATCATTTGTGCTGATAGCTCGTCCCCTGATGTTCCCCTAAACTTCTCACTTTTCACCCTTAACTCATGACCTATAGTCATAGTCTCACCCAACCTCAAATGAAAAAGCCTGCTTGCATTTACACTATCTATATCCCTCATAACTTTGTATACCACTATCAAATCTCCCCTCAGTCTTCTACAAGGAATAAGGTCTTAACCTAGTCAATCTTACATTGTAACTCGGGGCCTCTAGTCCCAGCAAAATCCTTGTAAATTTTCTCTGTACTCTTTCAAAGTACTCACATCTTTCCTGTAGGTAGGTGACCAATAATGCACACAGTATTGCAAATTAGACTTCATCAATGTCTTATCATTCTATCTCATGTACTCAATATTTTGATTTGTGAAGGCTAATATGCCAGTAGTTTTCTTTATGACCTGTGCCACCAATTTCAATGAAAATATTCACTGTATTTCCAGATCCCTTTGTTCTACAGCTTTCCTCGGTGCCTGAACATTCACCGTTAAGACCTACCCTGGCTGGTCCCAGAGAATGGCAACACATCACACTTCACTGCATTAAGTTCCATCTACCATTTTTCAGCTGATCCAGATCCTGCTGCAAGCCCTGATAGTCTTCCACGCTGTCCACTACACCCCCAATCGTGGTGTCATCTGCAAATTTGCTGATCCAGTTAACCACATTATCATACAGGTCATTAATATAGATGACAAACATCAACAGACCCAGCACCAAACCATGCAGCACCGCACTAGTCACAAGCCTCCAAGGTTCCTAACTTACCCACTACTGATGTCAGGCTCACCTCCCTATAATCTCCTGGTTTATTTTTAGAGCCTTTCTTAAACAGCGGAACAACATTAGCTACCCTCCAATCCTCCAGTACCTCATCTGTCACTAAGGATGATTCAAATATCTCCGCTAGGGCTCCTGCAATTGCTGTACTTGCCTTCTACAAGGTCCAAGGGAACACCTGGTCAGGCCCTGGGGATTTATCCATCCTAGTTTGCCTCATGACAGCAAACACCTCCTCCTCTGTAACCTGTATAAGGGCCAAGACCTCGCTGCTACTTTGCCTCACTTCTATAGACTTTGTGTCCATCTCCTGAATAAATACAATTACAAAAAATCCATTTAAGATCTCCCTCATCTGTTGGCTCCACAGGTGAATTACCATTCTAATCTTCCAAAGAACCAATTTTGTCCTTGCTATCCTTTTGCTCTTAACATATCTACAGAATCCCTTAGGATTCTCCTTCACCTTATCTGCTAGGGCAACCTCATGCCTTATTTTAGCATCCCACCCCACCCCCTGCTCCCAGTTTCTTAAGTATTCTCTTGCATTTCTTATTCTCCATAAATACCTTATTTGTACTGCCTGTCTATACCTGCTGTGCAACTTCTTTTTTCTTAACAAAAGCTTCAATATCTCTTGAAAACCAAGGTTCCCTAAATGTGTAAAATACCTTTTATTCTGACAGGCACATACAAGCTTTGTCCTTTCAAAAATTCACTTTTGAAGGCCTCACACTTACCAAGTACACCTTCGCCAGAGAAACAACTTGTCCAAATCTACACTTCCCAAATTCTTCTAATACCATCAAAATTGGCCTTTTTCCAATTTGAATCTCAACGTGAGGACCAGACCTATCTATTTGCATATTTACTTCAAAACTAATGGCATTATGATCACTAATTGTTCTCCTACACAAACTTCTGTCACTTGCCCTGCCTCATTTCCTTTTAGCAGATTATTGCACACTCTCTCATTGGGACTTCTATGTACTGAATAAGGAAACTTTCCTGAACACATCTGACAAATCTCTACCATCTAGTCATTTCACAGTTTGAGAGTCCCAATCAATAAGGTGGAAAGTTAAAATCACCTACTATAACAGCCTTATGTTTCTCGCAACAGTCTGCGATCTCTTTACAAATTTGTTCCCCTAAATCCCATGGTCTATTGGGTCATCTGTAATATAGCCCCATTAACATGGTCATACCTTTCTTAATCCGCAGTTCCACCCACAGGGCCTCAATAGACAAGTTCTTTGGTCTGTCCTGAGTACTGCTGTGACATTTTCCCTAACTAGTAACACCACCTCTCCTGCTCTGTTCTGTCTAAAACAACAGAACCCCAGAATACTGAGCTGCTAGTCCTACCCCTCCTGCAACCAAGTCTCACTAAGTACTACAAAATCATAATTCCATGTGTTGATCCATGCCCTGAGTTCATCTGCCTTTCTCACAATACTTCTTGCATTGAAATATAAACAGCTGTGGACATTAGTCACACCATGCTCAACCTTTTGATTCCTTACTTTGTCTGAGTTCTTAACAACATCTGTCTCCATAACCTCTCTACCATCTGTTCTGGCACTCTGGTTTCCATCACTCTACAACTCTAAAATTCCCCCCACTCCCACTATGCAGTACGAACAAACCTTCCCGCAAGGATATTAGACCCCTCCTGTTCAGGTGCAATCAGTCTTTTCTATACAAGTCCCACATTCACTGGAAGAGAGCCCAATTTTCCAACTATCTGATGCCTTCCCTCCTACACAACTCCTTAGCCACAAGCTAAATCATATGATCTTCCTTTCTCTGGCCTCAGTAGCCTGTGGCACAGGTAGCAATTATCAGATCATAATCCTGGATGTCCTGCTGTTTAACATAGCACCTAATTTCTCGAACTCACTTCGCAGAGCATCGTCACTGTTCTTACCTATGTCATTGGTACCTACATGGTAGGAATCAATAACATAACCCTTTATCTCTTGACCAGAATAACTAAAGACAATTGTTCAGGGCCATGTGTACCTTCCCACTGTAAGACGTAGGATCATAGAAAAGTACAGCACAGAAACAGATCCTTTGGCCCATCTAGTCATAGTCATACTTTATTGATCCCGGGAGAAATTGGTTTTCGTTACAGTTGCACCATAAATAATAAATAGTAATAAAACCATAAATAGTTAAATAGTAATATGTAAATTATGAAGTAAGTCCAGGACCAGCCTATTGGCTCAGGGTGTCTGACCCTCCAAGGAGGAGTTACATAGAAACATAGAAAATAGGTGCAGGAGTAGGCCATTCGGCCCTTCGAGCCTGCACGGCCATTTATTATGATCATGGCTGATCATGCAACTCAGAACTCTGCACCAGCCTTCCCTCCATACCCCCTGATTCCCATAGCCACAAGGGCCATATCTAACTCCCTCTTAAATATAGCCAATGAACTGGCCTCAACTGTTTCCTGTGGCAGAGAATTCCACAGATTCACCACTCTGTGTGAAGAAGTTTTTCCTAATCTCGGTCCTAAAAGGCTTCTCCTTTATCCTCAAACTGTGACCCCTCGTTCTGGACTTCCCCAACATCGGGCATAATCTTCCTGCATCTAGCCTGTCCAATCCCTTTAGGATTTTATACGTTTCAATCAGATCCCCCCTCAATCTTCTAAATTCCAACGAGTACAAGCCCAGTTCATCCAGTCCTTCTTCATATGAAAGTCCTGCCATCCCAGGAATCAATCTGGTGAACCTTCTTTGTACTCCCTTTATGGCAAGGATGTCTTTCCTCAGATTAGGGGACCAAAACTGCACACAATACTCCAGGTGCGGTCTCATCAAGGCCCTGTACGACTGCAGTAGTACCTCCCTGCTCCTGTACTTGAATCCTCTCGCTATAAATGCCAGCATACCATTTGCCTTTGTCACCGCCTGCTGTACCTGCATGCCCACTTTCAATGACTGGTGTATAATGACACCCAGGTCTCGTTGCACCTCCCCTTTTCCTAATCAGCCACCATTCAGATAATAATCTGTTTTCCTACTTTTGCCACCAAAGTGGGTAACTTCACATTTATCCACATTAAATTGCATCTGCCATGAATTTGCCCACTCACCCAACCTATCCAAGTCACCCTGCATCCTCTTAGCATCCTCCTCACAGCTAACACTGCCACCCAGCTTCGTGTCATCCGCAAACTTGGAGATGCTGCATTTAATTCCCTCATCCAAGTCATTAATATATATTGTAAACAACTGGGGTCCCAGCACTGAGCCTTGCGGTACCCCACTAGTCACTGCCTGCCATTCTGAAAAGGTACCATTTATTCCCACTCTTTGCTTCCTGTCTGTTAACCAATTCTCTATCCACATCAATACCTTACACCCAATACCGTGTGCTTTAAGTTTGCACACTAATCTCCTGTGTGGGACCTTGTCAAAAGCCTTCTGAAAATCCAAATATACCACATCCACTGGTTCTCCCCTATCCACTCTACTAGTTACATCCTCAAAAAATTCTGTGAGATTCGTCAGACATGATTTTCCTTTCACAAATCCATGCTGACTTTGTCCGATGATTTCACCGCTTTCCAAATGTGCTGTTATCTTATCTTTGATAACTGACTCCAGCAGTTTCCCCACCACCGACATTAGGCTAACCGGTCTATAATTCCCCGGTTTCTCTCTCCCTCCTTTTTTAAAAAGTGGGGTTACATTAGCTACCCTCCAATCCTCAGGAACTAGTCCAGAATCTAACGAGTTTTGAAAAATTATCACTAATGCATCCACTATTTCTTGGGCTACTTCCTTAAGCACTCTGGGATGCACTCTGGCCCTGGGGATTTATCTGCCTTTAATCCCTTCAATTTTCCTAACACCACTTCCCTACTAACATGTATTTCGCTCAGTTCCTCCATCTTACTGGACCCTCTGTCCCCTACTATTTCTGGAAGATTATTTATGTCCTCCTTAGTGAAGACAGAACCAGAGTAATTATTCAATTGGTCTGCCATGTCCTTGCTCCCCATAATCAATTCACCTGTTTCTGTCTGTAGGGGGCCTACATTTGTCTTTACCAGTCTTTTCCTTTTTACATATCTATAAAAGCTTTTACAGTCAGTTTTTATGTTCCCTGCCAGTTTTCTCTCATAATCTTTTTTCCCCTTCCTAATTAAGCCCTTTGTCCTCCTCCGCTGAACTCTGAACTTCTCCCAGTCCTCAGGTGAGCCACTTTTTCTGGCTAATTTGTATGCTTCTTCTTTGGGATTCATACTATCCCTAATTTCTCTTGTCAGCCACGGGTGCACTACCATCCTTGATTTATTCTTTTGCCAAACTGGGATGAACAATTGTTGTCGTTCATCCATGCAATCCTTAAATGCTTGCCATTGCATATCCACTGTCAATCCTTTAAGTGTCATTTGCCAGTCTATTTTAGCTAATTCACGTCTCATACCTTCAAAGTTACCCCTCTTTAAGTTCAGAACCTTTGTTTCTGAATTAACTATGTCACTCTCCATCTTAATGAAGAATTCCACCATATTATGGTCACTCTTACCCAAGGGGCCTCTCACGACAAGATTGCTAATTAACCCTTCCTCATTGCTCAAAACCCAGTCCAGAATAGCCTGCTCTCTAGTTGGTTCCTCGACATGTTGGTTCAAAAAACCATCCCGCATACATTCTAAGAAATCCTCTTCCTCAGCACCTTTACCAATTTGGTTCACCCAATCTACATGTAGATTGAAGTCACCCATTATAACTGCTAACAACAGGAATTCTGCAGATGCTGGAAATTCAAGCAACACACATCAAAGTTGCTGGTGAACGCAGCAGGCCAGGCAGCATCTGTAGGAAGAGGTGCAGTCGACGTTTCAGGCCGAGACCTTTCGTCAGGACTAACTTAACTGCTGTTCCTTTATTGCACACATTTCTAATTTCCTGTTTATTACCATCTCTGACCTCACTACTACTGTTAGGTGGCCTGTACACAACTCCCACCAGCGTTTTCTGCCCCTTAGTGTTATGCAGCTCTACCCATATCGATTCCACATCTTCCCGGTTTATGTCCTTCCTTTCTATTGCGTTAATCTCATCTTTAACCAGTAACGCCAACCCACCTCCTTTTCTTTCATGTCTATCCCTCCTGAATATTGAATATCCCTGAACGTTGAGCTCCCATCCTTGGTCACCCTGGAGCCATGTCTCTGTGATCCCAACTATATCATAATCATTAATAACAATCTGCACTTTCAATTCATCCACCTTGTTACAAATGCTCCTTGCATTGACACACAAAGCCTTCAGGCGCTCTTTTACAACTCTCTTAGCCCTTATACAATTATGTTGAAAAGTGGCCCTTTTTAATGCTTGCCCTGGATTTGTCGGCCTGCCACTTTTACTTTTCTCCTTACTACTTTTTGCTTCTACCCTCACTTTACACCCCTCTGTCTCTCTGCATTGGTTCCCATCCCCCTGTTGTGAACTAACCTCCTCTTGCCTAGCCTCTTTAATTTGATTCCCACCCCCCAACCATTCTAGTTTAAAGTCACCTCAGTAGCCCTCGCGAATCTCCCTGCCAGGATATTGGTCCCCCTAGGATTCAAGTGTAACCCGTCCTTTTTGTACAGGTCATGCCTGCACCAAAAGAGGTCCCAATGATCCAAAAACTTGAATCCCTGCCTCCTGCTCCAATCCCTCAGCCACGCATTTATCCTCCACCTCATCGCATTCCTACTCTCACTGTCGCGTGGCACAGGCAGTAATCCCAAGATTACTACCTTTGCGGTCCTTTTTCTCAACTCCCTTCCTAGCTCCCTATATTCTCCTTTCAGGACCTCTTCCCTTTTCCTACCTATGTCATTGGTACCTATATGTACCACGACCTCTGGCCCGTCACCCTCCCACTTCAGGATATCTTGAACACGATCAGAAATATCCCGGACCCTGGCACCAGGGAGGCAAACTACCATCCGGGTCTCTGGACTGCGTCCACAGAATCGCCTATCTGACCCCCTTACTATCGAGTCCCCTATCACAACTGCCCTCCTCTTCCTTTCCCTACCCTTCTGAGCTACAGGGCCGGACTCTGTGCCGGAGGAACGGCCACTGTCGCTTCCCCCGGGTAAGCTGTCCCCCCCAACAATACTCAAACAGGAGTACCTATTGTTAAGGGGTACAGCCACCGGGGTACTCTCTATTACCTGACTCTTCCCCTTCCCCCTCCTAACCGTGACCCACTTGTCTGCCTCCCGTGGTCCCGGTGTGACCACCTGCCTGTAACTCCTCTCTATCAACTCCTCACTCTCCCTGACCAGACGAAGGTCATCGAGCTGCAGCTCCAGTTCCATAACGCGGTCCCTTAGGAGCTGCATCTCGATGCACTTGGCGCAGATGTAGACGTCCAGGAGGCTTAGAGACTCCAGGGCCTCCCACATCCGACACTGAGAACAACAAACTGCCCTCACACTCATACTGCCCCTCTCCTCAAATAACAACAGAAAATGAATACCAAACCTTCCTCGCCTCGCCTGTTTCCGCCTAAGCCCGTTGAGCCGAAGCCCTTAAGCCTTCACTCTGCTCCCGGCTCACTCCACAGCCCGCAAACTCCGCTGCCCGCTGTATGAGGCTCTGTTCCTTTTAAATCTGCAGCGCTGCACAGCCCGACATCACACGCCTGCGCAGTCCCGCCTCCCTGAACGCCGTTGGAGAAAAGAAATGAAAATTTCAAAAATGTCTTTCTCCACACTCCCGCTCCCGACCCTCAGACTTCCTTCTTCGAATCCATTGCAGTTTGATGTTGTAAAGTTTGATGGCCACAGGCAGGAATGACTTCCTATGAGGCTCTGTGTTGCATCTCAGTGGAATGAGTCTCTGGCTAAACGTACTCCTACGCCCACCCAGTACATTATGTAGTGGATGGGAGACATTGTCCAAGATGGCATGCAACTTGGACAGCATCCTCTTTTCAGACACCACCGTAAGAGAGTCCAGTTCCATCCCTACAACATCACTGGCCTTACGAATGAGTTTGTTGATTCTATTGGTGTCTGCTACCCTCAGCCTGCTGCCCCAGCACACAACAGCAAACATGATAGCACTGGCCACCACAGACTCGTAGAACATCCTCAGCATCGTCCGGCAGATGTTAAAGGACCTCAGTCTTCTCAGGAAATAGAGACGGCTCTGACCCTTCTTGTAGACAGCCTCAGTGTTCTTAGACCAGTCCAGTTTATTGTCAATTCGTATCCCCAGGTATTTGTAATCCTCCACCATGTCCACACTGACCCCCTGGATGGAAACAGGGGTCACCGGTACCTTAGCTTTCCTCAGGTCTACCACCAGCTCCTTAGTCTGTACTAAACCATTTAAACTGCCTACTCCCATTGACCTGCACTGGGACCATAGCCATCCATACCACTACCATCCAAACTTCTCTTAAATGCCAAAATTGAGCTAGCATGCACCACTTGCTTTGGCAGCTTGTTCCACACTTTCACAACCCTCTGAGTGAGGAAGTTTTCCCTCACGGTTCCCTTAAACTTTTCACCTTTCACACTTAACACATGATCTCTAGTTGTAGTCCCAACCCAACCTCAGCGGAAAAAGCCTGCTTGCTTTTGCTCTATCTATACCCCTCATAATTTTGGATAGCTCTATCAAATCTCCCATCAATCTTCGATGTCCCAAGGAACAAAGTCCTAATCTTCTTTATAACTCAGGTCTTCCAGACCCAGCAACATCCTTGTAAATTTTCAACCTTATTCACATCTTAATGTAAGTGCACAGCCTTTCAATGGCTTGGCTGCAGGATGAACTACCACAAGGATAATTAGCTGCTGTAGGTAATGGTCTTGATTAGTCTTTATTGGATCCAGAAATATTGACATTAAAAGTGTGGTGAAACCAGCACGGGAAGGTGCTGTGGAAATCTGAAGGAAACAAATTTTTATTTTTAGCTATTCATGAAATGTAGGTGTGACTGGCAAGGCAGGCTTGTATTCTTGTCGCTCGTTTCCCTCAAAGGAGGTGGTGAGGAACTGCCTTGCAGATCTGTGCAATTACTTGTGCTGATGTATTTCCATAATGTTATTGGCTTGGAAAGGCAAGAGTTCAACCCAGGTGCAGTCGGTGACGAGAGGCTTATTCCCAAATTAAAACACTTAGAGGTGATTTGGCAGAAGTTGACGTCCCAATGTGCATATCGTTATTCCCTTTCTAAACTTTATAATGTAAACCATCTAGAACATAGAACATCACAGCACAGTACAAGCCCTTTGGCCCACAATGTTGTGCTGACTTTTAATCTACTCTAAAGTCAATTTAACCCTTCCCTCCTACATAGCTCTCTATTTTTCTGTCATCCATGTGCTGCCCAAGAAGCCTGGGCAAGCTGATGCAATTCATTTCATGAATGGGTGTTTCTGGAGCTATCGTGGTGATGCAGGATCAGCATGCTGCTGCAATGTCAATCAAGCAATCAGCGTTATCTTGATCTATCAGAGCTTCACTTATCCAGTTAATTACATTTTATGTAAAATGTGGAGGGGATACAATGGGATTCATGTAGACATAGTGGAAATGGAGTTGGGCTGAATTGCTGTATCTCTGTCTAAGGTTCGCTGTAAAGTTACTATCTCTTTAAGTTGAGCATCAGGAGCGGAATGCACCTTGGATTGCAAAGGAAGCTCAGGAAATCAGTCTGGAACAGCTGTTGTAATGACCAGTCACATTCGTTGGAGCAGGTTTGTTCAGTTCATGCCATAGGGAACAGAATACCCAAATGTTGCCTTCATACTGACGATGTGATGCTGCAAAGACACAGGCTCAAGATGTAAAACTGAGTGAAAGAAGAACAACCCCAAAGGGCAGACTTCAGTTTAAGTGAGCAGGAAATTGAGATTTCAAACAGAGCTTGGGAAATTGGCATTTCAGGTTCAGGCAGGACAGACTGGTAGATTACAACAGCATATGCCAGTGAAATTAAACATCAAAATTAGAACAATAGAGCAGTACGGCGCAGAAAGAGGCCATTCAGCTCATAATGTTGTGCCAAACCAAAAACACCCAAACACTAATCCCATCCTACCTACTCAATGTCCATATTACTCTATCTTCCTTACATCCATGTGCCTATCCAAATGTCACTTAAAAGCCTCGAATGAATTTGGCTCTACCATCATACTAGGCCACACATTCCAAGCATCCATGACTCTGAGTTAAAGAACTTATCCCTCCCATACCCTTTGAAACTAACCCCTCTCACTTTCAATGCATGCCCCCTGGTCTGTCCACTCTATCTATACATCTCATAATCTCTAAACCTCTGTCAGGTCTCCCATCAGCCTCCGGCACTCCAGAGAAAACAACCCAAGTTTATCCAGCCTCTCGTGATAGCACATGCCCTCTAAACTAGACAGCATCCTGGTAAACCTCTTCTGCACCCTCAACATACTTTCCATAGTGGTGAAACCAGAACAGTATGCAATATTGCATATGCGGCCTAACCAGAGTTTTATGAAGTTGCAACATTACCTCCTGACTTTTGAACTTGATTAATAAAAGCAAGCATTCCAAAACTTTCTTAACCACCATATTGACCTGTGTAGCCACTTTCAAGGAGCTGTGAACTTGGATCCCAAGATCTCTCTGCTCAGCAACACTGTTAAGGAAATTTTTTCCTTAATAGTTTACCATCTCTGTGTATTTGCCCTACTGAGCTGCAACCGCTCACACTTATCTGTGTTAAACTCCATCTGCTATTTCTCAGCCCATATCTGCAACTGATCTATATCGTGCAGTAGTGTTTACTGCTCTTCTACACTGTCCACAACTCCTCCAGTCTTGGTATCATCCACAATTTACTAACCCACCCATCTGCAGTTTCCACCCAGGTCATTTGTATACATCACAAACATCGGAGGTCCCAGTAGAACACCACTACTTACAGACCTCCAGCTCAAATAAGTCCCTTCAACCATTGTCCTCTGTCTTCTATGTGTAAGCCAGTTCTGAACCCAAACAGTCAATTTGCCTCAGAGCCCATGCATCTTAATCTTCTGAATTAGCCTTCCATGAGGGATTCTGTCAAGTGCCTTACTAAAATCCATGTGGACAACATCCACTGCCCTACCCTCATCAATCTCTCTTGTCACCTTATCAAGATTAGATAGCCATAACAAGATGCAAAATGTATTCAGTATACACTCAATGGCACTTTATTAGGTAAACTTACATACCTGCTCGTTAATGCAAATATCTAATCAGCCAATCATGTGGCAGCACCTCAATGCATAAAAGCATGCAGACAGTGTCAAGAGGTTCAGATGCTGTTCAGACTAAACACCAGAATGAGGAAGAAATGTGATCTAAGTAACTTTGACTATGGAATGCTTGTTGGTGTCAGACAGGGTGGTTTGAGTATATCAGAAACTGCTGATTTCTTGAGTGTTTCATGCTCCAGTCTCTAGAATTTACAGACAACGGTGAAAAAACATCCAGTGAGTGGCAGTTCTGTGGGTGGAAGTGCATTGTTATAGAGAGAGATCAGAGGAGAATGGCCAAACTGGTTCAAGCTGACAGGAAGGCAACAGTCACTCCAATAACCAAAACAGCGGTGTGCATAAGAGCATCTCTGAATGCACAACACATCGAACCTAGTTCTGGATGGGCTACAGCAGTGGAAGATCATGAACGTACACTCAGCCGCCACTTCAGTAGGTAAAGGATGTACCAAAATGTGAAAATGACTGAGAGAAGTGTACATTTGGAGCAAACAAAAATATTTTTCTATACTAACCATTGTCATAGAGTAATGGGAAGAAGTGATAAAGAGCAAAACAAGGCATTTGTGAGCATTTTGTTTGATGAGGTCAATGTTGTGGAGAAACTTGAATTCATCATCCTCAGGAATTTTCAAAAGCCATATTTTTGTAACAGTACCAAAGACTAGACAGCAAATAGGGATCATATTACTAAGTTTTTTAAAAAGTTTGAATATTTTAATTTTGTAACATTCCTAAGATGGGCATTTGGAGTTTCACTGATGACTGCATTCAATCTGTTTTTTAAATGTCTGTACTTGACTCCATATTCACCAAAAAGATTGACTCTGAATTGCCTCCAGAGTCCAGAAAAATTCAAGAATGGGCAATAAATGCAAGTTTTGCCAGTGCCATACTCATCCTGCACATAAACTAAAAGTACAAAAAACTGAGGCCCGAAGGGACTTGGGAGTCCTTGTGCAGGATTCCCTAAACGTTAATTTGCAGGTTGAGTTTGTGGAGAGGAAGGCAAGTGCAATGTTAGCATTCATTTCGAGAGGATTAGAATATAAAAGCAAGGATGTAATGTTGAAACTTTATAAAGCACTGGTGAAGCCTTACTTGAAGGATGATGAGCAGGTTTGAATGAATTGACTTTACTATTTACATCTTTCATATACTTGAGGAGTAAAAACCTTTACGTTATGTCTCTGTCTAAATGTGCAATGTGCAATTTATAGTAATTTATAATAAATAGTATGTATAACAGGACAGTCAATACAACATAGAAATACAATTGTATCAGCATGAATTAATCAGTCTGATGGCCTGGTGGAAGAAGCTGTCCTGGAAACTGTTGGTTCTGGCTTTTATGCTGCGGTACAGTTTCCCAGATGGTAGCAGCTGGAACAGTTTGTGGTTGGGGTGACTCAGGTCCCCAATGATCCTTCGGGCCCTTTTTACACACCCGTCTTTGTAAATGTCCTGAATAGTGGGAAGTTCACATCTACAGACGCACCGCACACTGCAGAGTCCTGCAATTGAGGGAGGTGCAGTTCCCATACCAGACAATGATGTAGCCAGTCAGGATGTTCTCAGTTGTGCCCCTGTAGAAAGTTATTAGGATTTGGGGGCCCATACCAAACTTCTTCAACCCTCCGAGGTGAAAGAGGCGTTGTGCCTTTTCACCACAGAGCCGGTGTGTACAGACCACGTGAGATCCTTATCTTAGAAAGGATGTGCTGAAACTGGAGAAGGTTCAAAGGAGGTTTACAAAAATAATTCCAGAATTGAATAGCTTGTCATACGAAGAGTGTTTGATGGCTCTGGGCCTGTATTCACTGGAAATTCAGAAGAATGAGGGGTGACCTAATTGAAACCTATCGAATGATGAAAGTCCTTGATGGAGTGGATGTGGAAAAGATGTTTCATATGGTGGGAGAGTCTATGACCAGAGGACACAGCCTCAGGATAGAGGGGTGTCATTTTAGAACAGAGACGAGAAGGAATTTCTTTAGCCAGAGTGGTGGATCTGTGGAATTCTTAGCACAGGCAGATGTGGAAGCCAAGTCTGTATGTATATTTAAGGCAAAGGTTGACAGATTCTTGATTGGTCAGGGCATGAAGGGATACAGGGATCAGCCGTGATGAAATGCTGGAGAAGACTCAAATGGCCTAATTCTGCTCCTATATCTTATGCTCTTATACAAGTAAATCAGGAAAAAAACATCTCGATTGTGGCTGCTGAGGACAGCTTCCTGCTTTGATTGTAACAGAGTAGTACACACAACACAAATTTGCAAGGGCAAAAGAAACAAAATGAAAATAGACATCAGCAGTAACCAAATGTCAAAGATATAACTCTCGAAAGCAAGCACAAAAGGGTTGATGAGACAAGCACAGTCAAAAATCCAACTTTAACCAGCAGCAACAAAGTACCAGACATGTATTCTAATGAAGCACTTTAGGCACCATGAGACCAATGTACTGTTCCTCGTCAGGGTCAGCAAAGTAACTGCCAGTGATCTTGGCCAGTCAAACCCCCACAGACCAACTGTTCTGAGCAGACTGGCTCAACACACTCAGGCTCGAATTGACACAGATATGTAGTCCAAGTAAAAGGTACAGTCATAGTCATAGTCATACTTTATTAATCCTGGGGGAAATTGGTTATCCTGGTCTCAACAAGATTTTGATGCAATACATATTGAAGGATTCTTTCAGCAGCATTGAAAGTCATAAAGCTCATATTTGGAAAAAGTGCAAAATCAATATAACTCAGTGCCCTGTGCCCATAAGAGGAAGACCTAAAGAAGACAGAATATGTATTGCGGGTAAAGGTGCAGCAGACTGGATGAGATCAACAGTTGTAGTCCCAAGGCTAACAAGATTTTCCCCGTGGTGATTTCTGAACAGAGAACTGAAGATGAACAACATTCCAGGATTTGTGTATGGAGCTGTCAGGAACAGAGATCTTTTGGCAGTCAACTTGTATCAAGGATGGTCAACTCAATTTCAACAGTGTATAAGCTCATCAAAGACTAGTATGCCGAAATGACATTATCAAACCGTCTAAAATGTTCTCATACCTGGAAAAGTTCAGACATATTTGGGGTAGTCAGCAGGATTTTATGTGAGGGAACTCGTGCCTAACAACTTGATTGAGTTTTCTGAGGAGGTGACAAAGATGATCAACGAGGGCAAGGTTGTAGATGTAGGGACAAAAATAAGGCTTTCAGCAAGGTCCCTTCCAGGATGTTGATTAAAGCAAATGGGATCCATGAAGGAAATGATCTGGACAAAAGTGTAGTTCAGCTGATTTAGTAAGTTTGCAGACAACACAAAAATGCCAGAGTTGTGGATAGAGAGGAAAGTGGTCAAATGCCGCAGCACAATGTAGGCAGAGAAAGTTTGGGCAGACGAATGGCAGCTAGAGTTTAATCTGGAAAAGTGTGAGGTGCTGCACTTTGCAAAATCAAATACAAAGGAAAGTCCGCAGTAAATTGCAGTCATTAAGAACATTGCTGTACAGAGGGATCTTAGGGTACAAATCCATAACTCCCTGAAATGACAACACATGGTGGCATACTTGCCTTTATTAGTCAGAGTGTTGAGTATAAAAGTTGGGAAATCATGTTGCAGCTATATAAATACTGGTAGGCCACTTTTCCTCCAAGAGGATCATAACCTTCTTGTAGGGTTTGGAGGCTTGCTTGCCTAATGACCTGGAGGCTGGGCCTTGTACTTTGGCTCTTGGTAGGGTCACCTAGGTCAAAGTACAGAGGCCAGACTAAGAGTCGTCCACCAGATTTGGGGATTCTGCTCATAACCCTGACTGGTAAAACAAAATTGTTGCAGAAACAACAATAAAGAAACCTTATACATCGGAGTGCAATGGTTTTGCGGGGTCTCCACTTGGGACTTGCATGACTGGAAACCAAGAGGAAGCTACTGACATGATGAAGGAAGCCCTGAACACCACAAGAGATGGCAGACCTTCGTTGCTGCTCTAAACAACAGCAGGGTAATGGGCACTTCCAGGCCACTTTTGCATCATTTCAGTTCTGGTCACTGCATTAAAGGAAGGATATGGAGAGAGTACAGAAGAGGTGGAGCTGAAGGTTGCCTGGATTAGAGAATCAGGTAAAAGGAGAGGCTGGATAAACTTGGATTCTTTGCTTGACAGCATCAGAGTCT
Source organism: Mobula birostris (assembly GCF_030028105.1). Taxonomy (NCBI): domain Eukaryota; kingdom Metazoa; phylum Chordata; class Chondrichthyes; order Myliobatiformes; family Myliobatidae; genus Mobula; species Mobula birostris. Next base: position 145,757,113 of record NC_092370.1, read on the forward strand.
GAGGCACAATATGAAAGAAGTTTATATCAATTATGACAGGCATTGACAGGACATACTGGAGGGCAAGGCTTTAAGGTGTGAGGGAATTAAACTCCACTCCTCACTTGCCAGCTCCTACCTGGTCTCACCTCTTCATACCAGCCACGTCCCCTTCACACTCTCAGTTCTGATGTAGGGTCTCAGCGAAAATGCCAACTATCCCTTTGCATCCATGGATGCTACTTAATGCACTGAGTTTCTCCAGCAGGTTTTTTTTACACACTAAAGAGATAAAGATAATGTGTTTTGATAACATTCAAAATCAGGGGGAAGCGATGAAAGTGGGAAGACACTAGCAAGAGATCATCGCAACTTTCTGTGGGCTGCAGAAAATTGTTCCAAAGTTCCTCTTAAATATACTTCTTTTGAATTACTTTTGCTGCAATCGGCAGCATGTACATTTCTTATTAACAATTGACTTTTAAATCACATCAATGATCTTCAGATCTCATGATTGATTGAAGAACCTGGACCAGTCAGGCATGGCGTCTTTAAGGCTCATCGCCATGGCTGAAAGCAGGTGGGGGAGATATCCAAGCCAACCTGAAACACTGAGGTATGAGGTTTCCACTACCCAGCATCGTGTTGGTGAATGTGCAGTCGTTTGAGAACCAAACTGAAGATCTGAGGGCAAGGCTGCCGGAGGCAGATCTCAATTGTTTGCTGTACTGAGACTTGGTTATCTGTGAATACACCGGATGCTGCAGTCAGACCAGAAGGATTTATAATTTACGAGTGGACCAAACTGTAGACCTGTAGACTCAGCTTAGGCAAAGGGAGGACGTGTGTGTTTTATGGTCAATTGGTGCTCAGACGTGGCAGTTCTGTCAAACTCATGTTCCCTTGACTTGGAACATTTAGCGATCAAATGTAGACTATTCTGTTTGTCTCAGGAGTTTTCATATGTGATCCTGACCACAGCTTATATACTACCAGTAGCCGACTATAAGCAAGCACTCGTGACACTGCATGATGTCACCTGCAGACAAGAAACAGCCATCCCAACGCCTTTCAAATTAGAGAGACTTCAGCCAGGCGTGTTTCAAGAAAACCCTGACCAATTACCATCAGCATGTAACCTGTAGCACCAGAGGTCCCAACACACTGGACCACTGTTATACTAAGATAAGGAATGCCTACCGTTCCTTGCCAAGAGTGTATTTGGTAAATCGGATCACTTAGCTGTATCCAGAGATGAGGATAACTAAGCTGTTCACGGGAGGCAGAGAAACAGTTACAGCATTGCTTTGAGTCAGTGGACTGGGCCATGTTCAAGCTCTCTTCTGGAGATCTGAATGAATACATCATGGTTGTGACAAATTTTATTAAACCGCTATAGGTGAGTGCTTCCCCACGAAATCATTCAGAGTTTTCCCCAGTCAGAAGCCCTGGATAAACCATGAGACCCGAAATTTGCTGAGGGTCAGATCAGGGGCATTCAAATCTGGAGACCAAGAAAGCTACAAGAGGTGCAGGCATGATCTCCAGAAAGCCATCTCACAGGTGAAGTGAAGATTCTGGACCAAACTCAAGGAGGGATGCTAGATAGCTATGGCAGGGCTTGAATGCTATCACCTCCTACAAAATCAAATCAAGTGACATGGAAGACAGCAGGGCTTTGCTTCCAGATGAGTTCAGTGCCTTCCATGCTCACTTTGACCATCAAAAAATGGACGAACCATTGCGAACCCGACACCTCCTGATGATCATTTGATCTCAGTAACTGAAGATGACACCTTCCTTGGATTCAGGAGGGTAAATCCAAGGAAAGCATCTGGACCAGATGGGGTATCTAGCCGTGTTCTAAAAGCCTGTGCTAACCAACTGGCTGGTGTGTTCACTGAGAATTTTAACCTCTTGCTTTGGCAGTGTGCAGTATCCATCTCTTTCAAGTATGCTTCAATCATACCAGTGCCCAAGAAGAGCACGGTGACCTGTCTCAATGACTATTGCCCAGTTTCACTCACATCCACAGTGATAAAGTGTTTTGAGAGGCTGGTGATGAAGCATGTCAGCTCCTGCCTGAGAGTTGACTTGGAGCAAAATGCTCCAATTTGCCGACCAAAACAATGGGTCCACAGCAGGTGCCATCTCACCGGCTCTCCACTCAACCCTGGAACATCTGGACAGCAGAGATGCTCTTTATCAACTACAGTTCAGCATTCAATATTATCATCCCTTCAAAACTACTCAATAAGCTCCAAGACCTTGGCCTCAATAACTCTTGTGCAATTAGATCCTGGGTACCTTCACTTGTAGACCCAGTCAGTTTGGTTTGGCACCAACATCTCCTCCACAATCTCCATCAGCACAGGTGCACCACAAGGCTGTGTGCATAGCCCCCTGCTCTACTCGTTTAACACCTACGATTGTGTGGCTAAGCACAGCTCCAATGCCATATCCAAGTTTGCTGACGACACCACTGTCGTGGGCTGTATCAAAGATGGTGGCGGCTTACAGGAGGGAGATTTCATATTTGGCTGAATGATGTCATAGCAACAACCTCTCACTCAATGTCAGCAAGACCACAGACAGAACTGATTGTAGACTTAGGAGACAGAAACCAGCGGTCCATGAGCCAGTCCTCATGGGAGGATCAGAGGTGGAGATTGTGCGCAAATTTAAATTCTTGCATGTTACTATTTCAGAGGAACTGTCATAGAACCAGCACATACATGCCTCTACTTCCTTAGGAGTCTGCAAAAACTCAGCATGACATCTAAAACTTCCAAAAATCAAATCAAATCAAGTTTAATTATCATTCAAACCATACATAGATACAGCAGAACAAGACAGTTTCCTCTGAGGCCAATGTGCAAAACATTCAAAATAGCAAGCAAACGTTTAAAAAAAGTGAGTGACATAATTCAGAATATTGAGCAAAGAAACATTCACACAAAAAACATATATAGTCTAAGATGTTTCTTAATTGTACATGAGTTTTTTGTGTTCTATCGCTGAGCAGCAGTGATCCATCTGATTGGCCTATCAGAGTTCTCTTTGGGAACTAGTTGACTTGATCAGCATTTCTGATCTGACTATTGTTCACGATTGCACTTAATAAAAAAATAAAAAGACCCTGAGCAACAATGTCCAGTAATTGATGGTGCAGACTCCTGGCAGTGCACAGACGCACGCAATCCAGCCTGTCATTCTACTGCTCAAACATGGGAGGGCAGCACGGATGGGCGAGGCCAGGCCCCAGCCAAGCTCACCATGCTGTAGCTCTTTCGTGTCTCTCACCTGGTCTGCAGCAGCAGACAAGCCCGAGGGTTGAGGCCTAATTCTCACTACAATTGTGGCTACACAGCCCCCATGTCAACTGCCCCTCCACCAAACAAGGGTAACAGGCCTTCGGCAACTGACATTATCACTGTCCAACAGAGTCTTGCGATCACAAGTGAAATATCTAAGGCAATGTCCCACAGTTATACTGCACCAGTTCCAATGGTTCCAGATAGCAGGCAGCAACACAGTCTGCAGCCAGGTTAGCTGCTCCAAACTCAACCAGGCCCCTCCAATATCCTGACCAGCTCCTTCGATAACCTATCTCCTTCAACACTTTGGCCAGCTCCTTCTCCGACACCTCAGCTGACCCCTTCGACTCCTCAGCCAGCTCTGCCGATGATTGGAATTGTCTTGCAATCATAAAATCCAATTTTACAAGGAGAAAAGTTGGTTGGTACCCCCAAGAGGCCACAGCATTCGCATCCACTGCCATCCTACCAGAAGTACTTCGACAAACTTCTATAGGTTGTAGTGGACAGTGTACTGACTGGCTGCATCATAGCCTGGTATAAAACCACCAGTGCCCTTGAATTGAAAATCCTACAAAAAGTAGTGGATTTGGCCCAGTACATTATGGGTCTTCCAACCATTGAGCACATCTACATGAAACACTGTTGTCTTGCCTTCTTGCAACACACATCAAAGTTGCTTGAATTTCCAGCATCTGCAGAATTCCTGTTGCTTGTCTTGCCTTCTTTATGACTACATCAGTATGTTAGGACCAGGTTAGATCTTCAGAGATCTTGACACCCAGGAACTTGAAACTGCTCACTCTCTCCACTTCTGATCCCTCTGAGGATTGGCACATGTTCCTTCGTATTACCATTCCTGAAATCCACAATCAGCTCTTTTGTTTTACTGACGTTGAGTGCCAGATTGTTGCTGTGGCACCACTTCACTAGTTGGCATATCTCACTCCTGTACGTCCTCTCGTCACTACCCTACATTCTACCAACAATGGTTGTATCATCAGCAAATTTATAGATGGTACTTGAGCTATGCCTAGCCACACAATCATGTGTATATAGAGATTAGAGCAGTAGGCTAAGCACACACCCCTGAGGTGTGCCAGTATTGATCATCAGTGAGGAGGATATGTTATCACTAATCCGCACTTCTGGTTAGGAAGTCGCGGATCCAATTGCAGAGGGAAGTAGAAAGGCCCAGGTTCTGCAACTTCGTTATCAGGACTGTGGGAATAATGGTATTAAATGCTCCCCAGGTGCTTTGATTTTCTCTCACAGCCCAAAGACAGATGGTTGGTAAGTGAATCGTCACTGTAAATTTCCCTGAGTGGTAGATTCTAGAGGGTAGTTGGAGAGTGTGAAAAGGATAAAAAATATGATTAATGCAGGATTAATATAAAAATGGAGGGTGCAGACTCACCTGGCCAGCAGGCCTATTTCCATGCAGTAACCCTCAATGATTGGCAGTGACAATCCAGGGACAATTACTGCAGAAGGAGAAGTGAAGCCCGAGTTTCCTGCAACAAAAGTGAACCTGGCCAGAACATTTCAGATGGATGAAAACGTGGGTCCTGCAATCTCACATATTGAATAGCAAACTAGGATAACTAATTAAATGAGGGCTGTAAAAGATCACTCTATCCCTGTATATTTTAAGTGATCTGAGCATTTATAATGTTTAAGAAATACAAAATTTATTTTGAGTGTTTTCTTTGCCAGCCACATCACCTGACATACTGCTATTGGCAGAGGGACAACATCAGTGCAGCTCCACCATAAAAGGAGTTGTTGAGACTTAATTAACTATTCCTGTGAAGAGCCTGACATTCAGTATTGGATTATCTCTAAGGCAAAGAGATAGGTTAAATACCTTCATCTCAACCAGGATCTCATAGGATGAGAGTGACACAGGACTGATGTCATGTCATGATGTATGCAATTCATGTATTTTTACATATAAACATAATGAATTAGATAAACAACAAAGAAAGTTTAATCAAACAAAATATTTATAAGATTGCTCAAATATTACTGAAATATTAAAAACATAACACAAAGGTCTGCTGGAATGACCATGCCTAATCCACTCCATTGCCTGAGCCCGACGACAGATATCAAGGATTCCTTAAGGAAGATTTTCTCAGTCTATGTTTTAATCTTTTAACTCCTGGAGCCACAGGTTGCCACCCCTAACCTAAAGGTATGATTCAAAGCCATATCCCAAGTCAAAAATAACAAGGGATTGTGGGATTGAGTTTAGGAGCCCAGAGATAATGTTGCAGCTATATAGGACCCTGGTCAGACCCCACTTGGAGTACTGTGCTCAGTTCTGGTCACCTCACTACAGGAAGGATGTGGAAACCATAGAAAGGGTGCAGAGGAGATTTACAAGGATGTTGCCTGGATTGGGGAGCATGCCTTAAGAGAATAGGTTGAGTGAACTCCACATTTTCTCCTTGGAACGGCAGAGGATGAGAGGTGACCTGATAGAGGTGTACAAGATGATGAGAGGCATTGATCGTGTGGATAGTCAGAGGCTTTTTCCCAGGGCTAGAATGGCTAGCATGAAAGGGCACAGTTTTAAGGTGCTTAGAAGTAGGTACAGAGGAGATGTCAGGGATAAGTTTTTTTTTAATACGCAGAGAGTGGTGAGTACGTGGAATGGGCTGCTGGTGACGGTGGTGAAGGCGGATACAATAGGGTCTTTTAAGAGACTCCTGGATAGGTACATGGAGCTTAGAAAAATAGAGGGCTATGGGTAACCCTAGGTAATTTCTAAGGTAGGGACATGTTCAGCACAGCTTTGTGGGCCGAAGGGCCTGTATTGTGCTGTAAGTTCTCCATGTTTCTAGGCCACAAGAGCAGATAGCTTCTCTAACAAAATCCTAAATTTTGCTAATGAAGAGCTTTAGTCACAAATCCACATGATCATATACAAAGATGTTGTAGTAGTGACCACTACAAGAAATGAAGTCACATCTGTTATAGTATTTCCTTAACTATCTTCCGCAAGGAAAATCTTCACCAGAGTCCTCCTTTACTTCCTCCACCCAGTAGACAAAGGGCTGCCGCCCAAACCGCAAATCCAAGTAGAGATGAAGGACGCGCAGACGTGATATTCCACTAGGTGATACAATCCCTGCCTCTGATCTGATTCCATAACTTATGGACTCACTTCAAGTACTCTACAACATGTGTACTCAGCATTATTTATTTATTTATTATTTTTATTTACACTGTTTTTCTTCTTTTGAACATTGGTTGTGAGTCAGTCTTTGTCTGTAGTTTTTCACTGATTCTATTATATTCCTTTGTCCTGCTGTGAATGCCACAATAAAATGAATCTCAAGGTAGAATATTGTGACATACGTACTTAGATAATAAATTGACTTTGGACTTTCACTGTGTAACAACTTCATGAAAAATGCAGGGAGCAGCAGAAGCCGCTAAACATGGCTGATTTTGACCTCATTAATGTCCTGAACAACTTTCGTCTTGAGAGACTGTGAAACACCCTCCTTAAATTTACCTGCCCATGGAAATTCATCACCATCTCGTGTTGCTCCATAATGACATGCAAACCATGATGTGAATGATTGGGTGTAAAACAGAGCAGATTGCAGTGAAGACTGGCATTAGAAAAAGCTGCACCAGGGTCATTGTCTCTGTATTCCTTGCCAAAATGTTATACCGAACATCTCCCAAACTTCCATTGGGAGTGAAGCTATTTTTCAGAACTAATGGAGAAATTGTTCAGTCTATGGTGACTACAGTCCAGGCCCAAATTATGCTATTGAGTTACAAACTCATTCAAGCTCAAAGGCCAAATCCTGAGACAGCACCAAATCATTCACCAATCTTTCAACATCTGAAAAACCTTCACTAATCTGCCCTCATTTCACCACACTATCCTCCAGTAAGATTTACGATGAGACATCAAAGAACAACCTCCTGCTCCCATGTCATGGGGGGCATCTTATGGCAAGGGGAATAAGACTTTATGACTGATGACTTCATTCTGATGGTAGGGCCTTTGGTCAACTAAAGGAATGGATATTTGCAGATCAATCTTCAGACCTGGCACAGAACCCATGCCACCATGCTTATGAGATCTCATTATCCCAGCCATCTCAAGGCATTGGAAGGATACCACCAATGTTATTAGCACAAAATACTTAAAACCGGAACAATAGGTACACCAACACCAACATCCTCCAATTCAAACATCTCCATAAGTAAAGCCATGCTGACTCACCATTTGCTACGCTGGACTTCCCAGCAGTAAGTAAAATGTCTGTGGGGGAGTGTTGTAGCTCAGAAAGACCTAGGGGTGCAAGTAAATAGCTCCCTAAAGAGGTAGACAGGGTGTTGCAAATAGGATGTGTTGTGCTTGCCTTCATTGCTTTGGGCAATGGGTACAAGAGCCAAGACGTTATGTTACAGCTGTACAGGACATTGGTGGGATATTTTGTGCAAGGATATGATTAATCTAGAGTGCACACAGGAGGAGATTCACAAGGATGTTACTAGGATTATTGGACTATTGAAGGGAAGGCTGGATAAGCTGGACTGTTTTCCCTGGAGTGAAGAAAACTGAGTGGTGACAGTACCAGACCTAGACTCGAAGAATGGGCAGATGGAACATAGTGTAGGGAAGTGTATGATCATGCACTTTGGTAGAAGGAATAAATGTATGGATGATTTTCTAAATGGGGAGAAAATTCAGAAATCAGAGGTACAAAGATACTTGGGAGTCCTCGTCCAGGATTCCCCGAAGTTGAACTTGCAAGTTAAGTCCAAGGTAAGGAAAGCAATTGGAATGTTAGCATTCATTTTGAGAGGACAATAATATAAAAACAAGGATGTAATGCTGAGGTTTTATAAGACAGTTGTCAGACCATGTATGGAGTATTATGTGCGGTTCTGGGAATCTGTTAGTCTCACGAGACCATGGATTTACGCCTTGGGAGGTTTCCAGGGCGCAGGCCTGGGCAAGGTTGTATGGAAGACCAGCAGTTGCCCATGCTGCAGGTCTCCCCTCTCCACGCCACCAATGTTGTCCAAAGGAAGGGCATTTGTTCTGGCACCTTATCTAAAAAAGGATGTGGTTGCATTGGAGAGGGTCCAGAGGGGGTTCATGGCAATGGTCACAGGAATGAAAGGGTTAATGTAGGAGGAGTGCTGGATGGCTCTGGATCTGTACTCACTGGAGTTTGGAAGAATAAAGGGGATCTCATTAAAATCTATCAGATGTCGAAAGGCCTAGATAAAGTGGATGTGGAGAGAATGTTTCCTGTAGTGAGGACCAGAGGTCACAGTCTCCAAATTAAAGGATGTCCCTTTAGAACAAAGATTAGGAGGAATTTCTTTATCCAGTGTGTGGTGAATCTGTGGAATTCATTGCCACAAATGGCTATGGAGTTATTGAGTGCTGTATACTTAAAATGGAGGTTGATAAATTCTATATTCAATGATTATGAGGCAGGAGAATGGAGTTGAAAGCAATAATTAATCTGCCATGAGGGAATGCCAGAGAAGACGATGGGCTGAATGGCCTAATTCTGCTCCTATGTCTTATGTTCCCATAGAGGTTTATAAAGTCATGATGAGCAGCAATAATGTTACTGGGCGTAGCCTTTATTCCAAGGAAGGGAAGTTAAAACATCACAGCATAGGTTTAAAGAGAGTGGGGAAGGAGATAAAGGGAACTTAACTGGCAAGTTTTGCAGATAGAGGCTGACAGGTATGTAGAATAGACTTTGAGAGGAAGTGGTAGATGGAAGTACAGATTAGAACAAAAGGCATTTGAACAGATTTGTGGATAGGGAAGGCTTAGAGAGGTAGAGGCCTAAGGCAAGCAAATAAGACTAGTTCAGGAAGGCAGCTTCGCTGGCATGGATAGGCAGCCCAAAGAGCCTGTTTCTTTGCTGTGTAACGCTATGACTCAAAGTCATTTATTACGACTCTCAATGCCATTCATTGGGAATACACTGAACCCTGCTTAAGTGGTGGACAGAAAGCACTGCCTCACAAACTGCCCACCCAACTACCCCATCAGCAATCTCCAGCCTCACTTGTGGGAGACTGCAAATCTCACAGAGGCTTCATCAGTCTCCTCAAAAATAAAATGGAGTCCAGTCACAGTCAATCTAGCAAGCTTACTTAAAAAATTGGAAGATTTTGAAAAGTACACAAGTAATTTTTATCTTGCTGAGTTGTTTAGGTCCATTTCAGTTGTTTCCAATTGATTATCAGGGCTGTCAAAGGCTTACAGAGGCAGTCCAAGGATGGGGCCTCAGCATGTGTCACCTCATGGTCTCAAGTCAGGGTTGCAAACGTATTCCCAAAGCTGATTTAAGGAGCAAATGAAGAACTGGTCAGGTTGAGCATGATTGGGCCTAACAGGTTTTCAAGTCACTTCTTGCACATATTACTGGAACAAATGTAACATACGTAAATAGTCATCACAGAGGGAGAAATTTGAAGACAGCAATGAAGAAAAGCTCTAAACCTTTAGGGTGAGTATTATATTTGCTCGGTTCATTTGTGTGAGCCTCAGGGATAGTGTCGGCAAACAAGTCAGGAAGAGGTCTGGTGAGAATGGACAGGCAATCTGAGTGACAAGACCCAAGACCAGCCAGATTGTTACTAATAAAGATACAAGAAACTGCAGGACACAACAGATCTGGCAAGAATTGGGACGGGATGCTTTCTGAAAAAAGTGTGCTTGCTAAGTGGGAGGACTTCAATAGTGGAAGTTTGACAGTACAGAGTTTGCATGTTCATATCAGAATAAAAAGCAAGGATAACAGATTCATGGGAATCTTGGTTTTGGAGAGATAATTGAGGCCCTAGTTAAAAAAGGTGCACAGCAGGTGTAGGCAGCAAGGAATAAATGAGATACTTGAGGAATATAAGAAATGCAAAACAACACTCAATAAGGAAATCAGGAGAGCAACAAGAAGGCATGAGATTGCTCTAGCAGATAAGGAGAAGAAAAATCCCAAGGGCTTCTGCAGGCATATTAAGAGCGAAAGATAGCAAGGAACAAAATTGGTCCTCTTGAAGTTCAGTATGGTCACCTATGCACGAAGCCAAAAGAGATGGAGGAGATTATAAATGGATTTTTTGCAGCTATGCTTACTGGGGAGATAGACACAGGGTCTATAGAAGTGAGGCAAAGCAGCAGAGAGGTCACAGACCATACACAGAATACAAAGGAAGAATTGCTTGCTGTTTTGAGGCAAGTTAGGGTAGGTAAATCCACCGAGCATGACAACAATGTTTTCCCTTGGACCTTGTGGGAGGTTAGTGCAGAAATTACAGGGGCACCAGCGGAGGCATTTAAAAAGGAATTAGCCATGGGTGATGTGCCGGAGGATTGAAGGATAACTAATGTTGTTCCATTGTTTAAGAAAGGCTCTTAAGAATAAGCTGAGAATTTATAGACCAGTGAACCTGACATCAGTAGTGGGAAAGTTATTGGACCGGATATATAAGCATTTGGATAGATCTTAATTAGGGACAGTCAACATGGCTTTGCGCATGGTAGGTCATGTCTAACCAAATTTACAGTTTTTCAGGGAAGTTACCAGGAAATTTGATGAAGGAAAGGCAGTGGACTTTAGCAAGGCCCATGGCAATGTCCCAGATGGGTAGATGGTCATGTAGGTTCAGTTGCTTGGCATTCAAGATGAGGTAGTAAATTGGATTAAACATTGACTTCTTGGGAGAACCTGTGTGTGGTGGTAGATGGGTGCCTCTCTGACTGAAAGCCAGTGACTAGCAGTGTGCTGCAGGGACCAGTGTTGGGTCTGTTGTTTTGTCATCTATATCAATGATCTGAATGTGGTAAATTAGATCAGCAAATTTGAGAATGACACCAAGATTGGGGGTGTAGTGGACAGCGTGGAAGGCTATCAAAGCTTGCAGCTGGATCTGAATCAGCTAGAAAAATGGGCTGAAAAATGGCAGATTGAATTTACTGCAGACAAGTGTGAGGTGCTGCACTTTGGCGGACAAACTAGGGAAGAGCTGGGTACCACACATTGTGACACCAACATAGCACGCCCACAATGCTCAGCAGAACAACACAGAACATGACAAACAGAACACAAAAGGCAACACAACAGCAACAAAACCAGCCCCTTTCCCCTCTTGTACCCAGTCACATACACACAGTCCACCAACCCCAGAACAGGCCTCCAATGGACTTGCAGACAACAGGTCTCCAACTTCCCAGTGGACGGGCAGACCCGCAGACCCAGACCTATATATAGTTCATAAATGCTTGAAAACTGGATAATTGGTTAGTAAAGCTTATGTAATCCTGGAATTCAAAAATAGATTTTAAAAATGTTGGAGTATAAGAAAGTGTGCTTTTGATCTGACAATTATTTTTATGGATGATGACAAAATTATTCATCACCTTCAAAAGGAAATTAATTCTTAATAGAATTTGCATGCTCTCCCTGTGCATGTACAGGTTTCCTCTCAGTCCTGTTGTTTCTCCTACATTGTGTGTGTGTTTTGGGGTGGGGAGGTGTAGGAAAATCAAGGTAATAGAGGAGAGAATAGGTTGGTCGAGAATTGGAAATGATGGGGTTTCCCAGAGAGGCAACATAGCCTTGATGGGCCAAATATTCTCCTCCTGTACTGTAAGAAAAAAATTGAGCATTTTGCACATGCAAACTCATGTGATAACCTACTTTGACAATGTTAAGTAATTAAAATCTTTAAAATACAGAGTAGTATAAATATTGAAGTATACACCAACACTTTTCAAGAGACTCCTAGACATTTTGTTCACCCATTCATTTCCTATGTCTGTATTTTTTTTATCTCTTTTATATATTTATCCAGTGGCTACATTTCAATCGGAGTTTGAGGAGATTTGGTATGTCACCAGAGGTGGTCACAAATTTCTACAGATATACTGTGGACAGCATTCTAATTGGGTGCAACACCGCCTGGTATGATGTGAGGGGGCACTGCACAGGATCTTAAAAAGCTGCAGGAAGTTGTGAACTCCGTCAGCTCCATCCTGGGCACTAGCCTCCATAGCAATCAGGACATCTTCAATGAGCAATGACTCAAAAATGCAGCATCCATCATCAAGGACCCCCATCACACAGGACATGCCCTCTTCTCATCAAGGAGGTGGTACGGGAGCCTGAAGGCACACTCAATGATTCAGGAACAGCTTCTTCCCCTCTGCCATCAGATTTCTGAATGGACATTGAACCCATGAACTACTTTCATTGTACTGCTTATTTATTTTTTGATGTATTTCACAACATCTGCCAGTGATATTAAACCTGATTCTGATTCTACTGAATACATGGTACCCAGAGCCTTCGGCACTTCTTGACGTACATTGTAAACAATATTGTAATTGTAATGCAAGGGGCTTGTTGCATTGATTTATCTCCTGTCATTCATGTTTATGTGTGCTTACTTCCTAACTATATTTTTCGCCAGCTGAATCCAAACCAAAATTATTTTAAACAGTATTTATTAGTTTGGACTTACCAGCAGGGAAAAAAACAACATGATTTAACTATCCATTCATTGCTGTTTATTTGGCCATCCTTTTACATCTGATTAAACTTCAGATTCATTCATGTTTCACGATTTGGATATCTGATTTGAAATGTACTGTGATTTGAATGCTAATAAGCCAAATACTTGTTGCAATTAATCTCTCATATTTGACCTATGATATACAAACAGTGATAGAGAGGTTCAATCTCTGATTCATTCATTAGGCACATTCAACTGCAATCTTTTGTGCAGTACTTCAAAATGATCCCAACTCTCATTTGAAGGGGTTCGACAAGCAAATGCAGACGATACTTTTTAGTTAAATAGTTCTACATAGTTTAAAGTTCCAAATAGTTTAAATATGTTTTAGCTAAAGAGCTACATTCAACATGTAACCAATATCTTAAATCTGCTTCACTGTGTCCTCTCCAATTTACCTGTACAGATCTACTGTGGGTGTCCATGACAGTACTAGTGGGATCACAAATAGACCTTGTGGAGAAAGGAATCCTGTCTTGTGCACCTGACCATCTCTGGGTCACTGTGAGCCATCAGCAACTCCAGAACTGGATTCCTCCACCATCTATAATCTGGTGATCCAACATATCCCTCATTCTATCATTAAGATCAAGTTTGGAGACTAATCCTTGATAAACAAGGAGTAAAGAAGGACATGGCAATAGCAGAACAAGATGTTCAAAAACATGAGGTATCAACCTGTGATTCTGCAACATTGGCTAGAATGAAACCCTGCAAGCACCGTCAGTCACTGCTGCAGATTTCCAGCATCCTTAGTTTTCTAATTTTCCACACGTGAACTTCAAGATTCAGAATAGTTTATTGTCACTCTTCAGTACACAAGCGTAAAGGAGAAAGAAATGATTGTTACTCTGAACCTGACGCAACATTAAAAAAAAACACAAATAGCATAAAGAAACAAAAAACTAAATATAAGAGCAATCCTATAAAACTAAATATATTCCTGTAGGTAACTGTTATATACAAGGGTGATGTACATGTAGTGGCGGTGGAGTGGGTTAATGGGTGGAGGCTTTGATCAGCCTGACAGCTTGGGGGAAGTAACTGTGTTCCAGTCTAGTGCTCCTGGCATGGGTGCTGAGTAGCTTCTTCCCTGATGGGAGTGGAACATGCAAACTAAACAACAGAAGTAGCAATGAAATAGAGCTAAATAATCCCAAAGCCAATAGATCAATTCAAACATCCAAAGGCTTGCCATTTCCTACAATGAATGGTGATGTTGAATTAAATGACTATTGGAGGAGGAGGTGGCAATAATATTCTCTGTCTCAGTGGTACCACAGCTCAACTTAAGTGACAATCACATGCCTGAAGAATTTGCAGCCATCTGTAAACAGAGGAGTCAATCAACTATATCCTGAATTCATTTTACTGAGGCCATTATTCACCCCTTCTGATATCAAGAAGTGACTGAGAGCACAGACCACAACAAAGGCTATGGAACAGATAAATGTATTTCCAGTGTTTATGGTTTATTCTCCAGAGCATACCACAGTTCTATCTGAGCTTGTTCTGTACAGTGAAAATAAGCAAAAGGCGGTATATCAACACACACAAAATACTGGAGGATCTCAGCAGGCCAGGCAGCATCTATGGAAAAGAGTAAACAATCGCTGTTTTGAGCCAAGACCTTCATCAGGACTGGAAAGAAAGAGAAGAAGCCAAATTAAGAAGGGGAGTGGAAAAAGAAGTACAAGGTAGTAGGTGATAGGTGAAACCAGGAGAGGGGGAGGAGTGTGAAGTAAAGAACTGGGAAGTTGATTGGTGAAAGAGATAAATAGCTGAGGAAGGGGGAACCTGATAGGAGGGCACAGAAGGCCATGGAAGAAAGCAAAGGGGGAGGAGCACCAGAGGGAGGTGATGGACAGGTAAGGAGATAAGGTGAGAGATGGAAACAGGAAAGGGATTGTTGAAGGGGGAGCAATTCCTAGAAGTTCAATGTGGGAGCGTGGAATGTGCACTGCCAGCGACAGTGGTAGAGATGGATACAATAGGGTCTTTTAAGAGACTCTTAAATACGTACATGGAGCTTAGAAAAATAGAGGGCTATGCAGTAGGGAAATTTGAGGCAGCTTCTAGAGTAGGTCATATAGTCGGCACAACATTGTGGGCTGAAGGGCCTGTATTGCGCTATATATTTTCTATGTTCTATGTTCAAAATTGATATTCGTGCCATTAGGTTGGAGGCTACCCAGATGGAATTGAAGGTGTTGCTGCTCCAAACTGAGTGTGGCCTCTTCACGGCAGTGGAGAAGGCCATGGACTGACACGTCGGGATGGGAACAGGAAGTAGAATTGAAATAGGTGGCTGTAGATGTTGGATAATAAAAAACTGAGCATGTTGGAAACACAGGTACCCGCGCAAGGCTTCATGGTCATGTTAGTCTTTCTTGGGGTAAACACAAGTGTCCCATATTTGACTGCTACTTTTGTCCCTTGTTTGGGAGTGAGAAAGTTGGCAACCCTAACTGTAAAAGACATGTTGAGGTGAGTTTAACCCTACTTGAACACCCCACACACCCTCCCCCCCGAAAGTCGGCCAGTCCGCAAGAATATTGTCAATATTAAACCGGTCCATGGTGCAAAAAAGGTTGGGGACCCCTGCATAAAAGCATGCAGACATGGTCAAGAGGTTTAATTGTTGTTCTTACCAAACAAAAGAATGGGGAAGAAATGTGATCTAAGTGACTTTGACCGTGTAATGATTGTTGGTGCCAGACGGAGTGGTTTGAGGATCTCAGAAACTGCTGATCTCCTGGGATTTTCATACACAATAGTCTCTAGATTTTACAGAGAATGGTGCAAAAACAAAAAAAAAAATCCAGTAAGTGGCAGTTCTATGGGTGAAACACCCAGTTAATGAGAGAGGTCAGAGGAGAATGGCCAGACAGATTCAAGATGAGGGGAAGGCGACCGCAACTTAAATAACCATGTGTTACAACAATGGTATACAGAAGAGCATTTCTGAATGCACAACACATCAAACCTTGAGGTGACTGGGCTACAGCAGCAGAAAACCACACTGGGTTTCATTTCTGTACCTAATGAAGTGGCCACTTTTGTAGATCTGGACACAATTATTCCAGCTAACATGAACATGGGTTTCTCCAACTTGCATTATTTTCCTCACCCCTCCCTCCCCCCTTCTCTTCTCTCTTTTCCCATTCCGCTTCCACTTTCACCCTTTCTCTTCTGTTCACCTGCCCATTTTCTCCTTCTGGCACTCCTCATTCCCCTTCTATCCATGGTGCACTGTCCTCTCCTATCAGATTCTTTCTTATTTTGCCCTTTGCCTCTTCCACCTACCACCTCCGAGCTTCTAACTTCTTCCCACCTCCCTCCACTCACTCACCCACCTTTCCCCTTGGCTGGTTTCATGTATTACCTGCCAACGTGTACACCTTCTCCTCATCCCACCTTCTTATTCTGGCTTCTGCCACCATCCTTTTGAGTCCTGATGAAGGGTCTTTACCCAAAATGTTGACCTCTTATTCCCGTCCATAGATGCCGCCTAACTAACCATTCCGTATGCTGCTCAAAGTTTCCAGCACAAGCAGAAAGTCTTGTGTTTACAATTGTAATATTTCAAATTTATGACCGCTACAAAAAATGTCAATGTTTTAACTGAATTTTTTTTGCTTTCCACTCTCATATCTTCTTGATGATAACGCAATAAATAAAGGTAACAACAACTTCTATCTGCATTTTTGTAACTCCCCATGCATAACAAAAACATTGAAGCATGAGGAAACAAAATAGGCTGCTGTAACAAAATGCTTATCCAAATGCTTATTTCAGAGAGGTAGATTGTTTGGAGTTTTAAGCAAGGTAGAGGAGAACGTCTCCATAAAGTAACACAACCAGGTGGATAATGTATGTTTTAAATATTGAAAATGTATTTCTTGAGTTACTGAAAACAAGATATATGGTGTTAAAATAGAATATGAATTTGTGCAAAAACACAAACCTACCTTTTACTTCCAATTGGTTACTTTCCCTACTGGAATCCTTAATTTGTTCTGACTTAGCCTTGACATTTCTTAACTCACCTAAAATTAAACATGCAAAACATTAAAAAACTTACATAAAAAAAGGTTCTACTTATGGAATCACAGAATAATAGAACAGCTATGGCACAGGGACCACTGCCTTCCAAGTCAAATCCAGCAGCAATCGCATCCCTCTGGTCTTTCTGGGATCAGGAGCAAGACACATAGTTTGTTAGGTATGCTAACAGTCTAGATGTGAATGTAGCAGTTATGATTGACAAGTTTGAAGATGACTGAAAAATAAGAGAGGAGAGTTGTCTTTAACAACAGACGATACCAATGAGCTAGCAAGATGAGCAGAGCAGTAGCACATGAAACTTAATTGAGATTTGTGAAGTGATGCAATTTAGAAGCATGAATAAGACTAGGAAAAATCAAAAGTACTATGAAGTACTGAGGAACAGAGGGACTTTGGTGCACAAGTCCAAACACTCGTGAAGGCTGTAGCACAGGTAAGCAAGCCTGGCCAAGGCAAAGAATACAAGAACAGAAAGATTATGCTACGTATTTATAAAACAATAATTAGGCCACAGTTGCAGTGTTGTGCACAGTTCTTGTCACACCATTGAAAGATGTAAATGCACTGGGGAGGGGGTACAAATGTAATTCACCAGGATGTTGCTGGGATGAAGCATTTCAGCTATGAAGGGAGACTGGATCTATGGAAAAAGCTGAGTGAATAATTTTTTTAAAGTTTTAAACTGGAGAATGTAGGTTCAAAGTCAGGAATAGTAAACAGAGAAGATTTGAGGAACATTGTTTTCACACAATGAGAATTTGAAATATGAACACACTGACTGAAAGGCTGGTGGATATAGGCAATTTGATAACATTTTAGTACTAATAAAATCGATGTAATGGACCAGGAGCAGGACGTGGGGATTAGAATAGTTAAGAACTTGCATGATAACAGTAGACTGAAACAGCCTGATATTTATCCCCATCATACACTCACAGAATGAGCCACGCAACTATTAATGCAGATGTAGCAAAGCTGGCATCAAATCTGATGGGTCAAGTACGACATTCACCAATATTCCCACACATGGTCACAGAGTACCGGAGGAAAGTGAGAACGCTTCTCCCAAATTCTGCAAGTCCCTTACATTAAGCAGTATAACATAAACTGATCCTATTAAATATTTTTCATCCTGAGCCTTCAAGAATTTGAGCAGAATTTTTTTTTCTAAACCACGCTTTTGATGGAGTAGTGTGCAATAAAGATCAGCCTGTAATCTAAACACTCTGCAGCAGAAACAACAAATTACTAAGTGGGCTGAATATAAGTGTGACGGGGTAGAAATGCATCTCCAGCAAAGGAGATGTACGGTGCTCCTTCACTCCACTAGCCTGCAGGTCACTCTCGAGTAGTGCCTGCTTAGCCCCCTCCTCCCAATCAGGAGTCACGGGAGCATCTGATGCATATCACGTCCTGGTTGTGCCACCACTGACGTCAGGCAGGCAGTCTCTGAAGAGTATTGACAATACTCGTCTTGTAAAGACACTGCCCAGAAGAAGGCAATAGCAAATGACCTCTGTAGAAAAATTTGCCAAGAACAATCATGGTCAAAGACCATGATCGCCCACGTCATATGACAGGGCACATAATGATGTCATATGACATGGCACACAATGATGATGTCATACGACACAGCGCATAATGATGATGGTGAATGGAATAGCAGAAAACCATGTGCATTTAGGAGCATGCGGCAGGATGTAAGAACCAGGCAACCATGTTTCCATGTTCCTGAGATCAATATGCATATTTGGACATTAACATGGGAGCAAACATTGGGAAGTACTACAATAAACATGTCAGTTTTGAAAGCACTCAAGAGATCACTTTGTGAAATTATGACCATTAAATGCTAGAGTGCTGTCCATCATGTTTGTGGAATCCAAAACATGAAAAAAATCTGCAGGTGCTGGAAATCCAAGTAACACACACACAAGATGCTGGAGGAACTCAGCAGGTCAGACAGTATCTGTGGAAAAGAGTATAGTCGATGTTTTGGGCCGAGACCCTTCATCAGGACTGTTTGTGGAATGTTCAGCAGCGCAAAGGCACAAGTAACTTCGATGGTAACTTTTTATAGATGTAGAAATTATAATTTTTACAATTAGGAATTTATTGATATTCACAATAATAACATTCTATCCTCTAACTGGAAAAATAAATTCTGATTTCTTAGCCTTTCCTTTTTTACTTGTTGTTTAATATGCTTACGAAATCACTTCGATACGAGGCAGGTTTCCACTCCTATGATGGTGAATGCTTGACAATTTGAAGCTTTACAGTCATCAAGCTGCCTATCCAAGCTAGCCTTATTTAGCCTATGGACATTTCACATCCATTGTACTTGTCCAATTGTCTTTTCAAGGTTTTTGTTGTAACTGCCTCAAGCACCTTATGTTGGTAGTTAATTCCATATGCCCTCTGTTAAAAAAGGTTGTCCCTCAGGTTCCTGTTAAAATTTTTCCCCCCTCACCTTAAACTCATGTTCTCTGGTTTGTGATTCCACAATCCTGGGGAAACGATAAGTATATTCACTCTGCATGATCTTATACAATCCTATAAGATCACTTCTCTGTTTCCTGTATTCCAAAGAAAAATGTCTTCGCCTGTCCAGCTTCTCCCTATAACATAGTCCCATGAATCTGAACAACTTCCCCGTAACTCATTAATGGATTCTCTCCAGTTTAATAACTCTTTCCTACAGACTTGTTTTTTTCTGAGCGCTTGAGATTCACAATCCAGATTAAATGATAGTGGGTAGTTTCATGAATGTTTGACCTGTGTTGTTCACATGGTATTGTGATCTAAGATCGCAATGTGGCTAAGCATCAAATGGAGTTACCTGCTTACCTATACACTGTAGCTGTCCAGTTGTATAAGATCTGTTTCTATAATGGCTTAGATCTAAGTTTTACAAGTTTCTGTGTAATTGCCTTTGAATACTTTTTCACTGGGTTAGTCATACATGGTGATAAAATGGCAGGTCACTTCTGAAGAAGTGTATGCAGACACTGCCAAAATGAGTGTACTTGGTGGAATGCCCATCTTTGAATGTAGTTGCTCAGTAGTTTTGCAAGAAGCCATCGAGATTCTTGGGCATGGGCCAATTTTCCTTTAATGTTCATATTATTCCCTTAATAGTCATATAAATCTCTGTATCATTGGTGCGATTTTAACATGGTAAAGCCTACATAGATTGCAAGGTTTCTGAAATTATCAACAATTAAAGGATAGGCCTCTCCACACTATGGAATGGCAAGTCGTAGGAAGGAAGAAACAAACTTTCAAATAGCAGCATTTTGCCTTTTTTTACTAGAAACTAACTACTGTCATTGATAATCACAAACAATTGATAACCAAGATTTAAATCTGAGACCGCATAGTAGCTTATTGGTTAACACAACCCTTTACAGTATTGGCAACCCGGGTTCAATTCCTGCCACAGCCTGTGAGGAGTTTGTATGTTCTCCTCATGACCACATCAGGAGGGCTTCCTCCGGGTGCTCCAGTTTCCTCCCACAATCCAAAGACATGCCGATTGGTAGGTTAATTGGTCATTGTACATTGTCCTGTGAGCAGGCTAGGATTAAATTGGAGGTTGCTAGGCTATGCGGATCGAAAGGCCGGAAGGGCCTATTCTGTGCTGTATCTCAATCGATCAATCAATAAATAAATAAGCCATGTTTCATAGGGTATCTCTGGACACTGGTTATGTTTCCAGCAGGGTTTATGTTATGGTCACATGATTGATCTTTTCCGCCCAATGACGAACTTCAGGGAACTTTTCCCTTAATAAGTATGCATAATCCTTTATTAACCTTCGTAGGCAATGTCAAAAAGCTTTCCACTGGTGACCGTACGATAACAATCAAATTACCTCATAACACAAGATGAAGTGCAATCATGAGTTCATCTTAAAACTTTCTGAAAATCTTGCGGCATATTGCTTTTTCTCTGATTGACACAGCTTATATCAAAGTTGAAAGTTAATTTATTATCAAGATAAGTATAAATTGCCTTGAAAAAATCCTCAGCTCCCAAACCCATTTCCACATTTTACTGCTTCATTTTCTAACTTAAAAATGTATTGAAGTAGGTTTTTTAAGCTAATAAACAAAACTTTGTGAATCATGTCAAATCAACTCAATTTGTTGTTGTAGAAAATTGGAGGATTACCTGAATACATCCCTATCCTCTCTCTCTCTCCGTGTAAGGTCCAACAGTATGGTAGATTTTCAACAGATCAAATCAAAATGAAGACAAAAGAGCATTCAAAACAAGTCAGGGAAATGATAATAGAGAAGCACAAATCTGAGGAAAGGTACATGACCATCTCAAAGGTATTGAACATACCTTGGACTTCAGTGCAATCCATCACGAAAAAGTGGGAAAAAATATGAAACTATAACCACATTGCTTAAGTCAGGCTGCCCCTCTAAACTTAGCTGCCAGAGAAGAATGGTATTCGTAAGACAGGCTACTGTGATGCCAACAGTCACTCTGAGTGAGCTGTAGAAGTCAGTGGATGCAACTGGAAATGAAATTCACAGCTCCACAATCTCTAAGGCCTTGCACAATAAGGGTATTTATGTAAGAGTGGCAAGGAAGAAGCTGGCTTAAAAAAAAAGCCTGTAAGACTTTGCAAAGTATCACTTAGAAAATACTGTAAAGAAGGTGATGTGGTCAGATGTCACTAAAGTGGAACTTTTTGGCCTCAACATTAAGTGGTACAAGTGGTGCATATCTAATATTGCGCTTCCGTCAGTTAATACTACCCCTACCTCAAAAGCATGGTGGAGTTAGCATCATGCTATGGGGATGCTTCTCAGCAGCAGGGCCTGGAAATCTGGTCAAGATTCATGGGAAGATGAATCTTGATAAATACAGAATTCCTGAATAAAAACCTGCTAGCCTCTGCCAGAAAGCTTAAACTAGGGAGGAGGTTTGTCTTTCAGTAGGACAATGACCAAAGCACACTGCCAGAGCAACCATGGAGTGTCTTCAAATGAAGAAAATCGATGTCCTTCAGTGGCCCAGAGTCCTGACCTTAACCCGATCGAATATCTCTGGTAAGAGTGCTGTCCACCACCACTCCCCAACTAACCTGGCATAGTTTGAGCAATTTTACAAGAAGGAATGGACAAATCTTGATTCATCATGTTATGCAAAGCTAATAAAAAGATGACTGGTTAGAGCAGCTGCAAGAGCTGGTACAACTAAATACTGAGCAAAGGGGGATGAATACTTTTGAACTGCTGACATTTCAGCTATTGAATATTTAGCTTTTGATGCTTTACAATTTTCCCTGTTTTTGGCAGTGCACCTTGTAGCTGTGCTCATTGGTGGTATATGATGTGTTCTACTTCTGAAACTAAATTGCTCTGTTACTTAATGATAAATTAACATATAGTTATATTGCACGGTCTGCAATGTGATCTCATTTGATAACTAATCTGGAGTTGGACACTTCTCTCTAACTTGTCGAGTTGCTTGTCAATGACATATGAGATAATCAGCAGGAGTTAATTTCACAGCTGACATGCGGCTCAATCAGAATTCTGGACTTTAAGCATCCTGTACCTGATGTAAGTGGACATTCAATTTCTAGGACTGCTAGAGTGATTCACTGGCAGTTTAAGGTCATTTACAGATAGATCATAAAACCGCAAGATACAAGAGCAACATTACGGCATTTAGCCTATCGAATCTGCTTTGCCATTCTATCATGGCTGATTTATGATTTCTCCCAACCCCATTCTCCTGTCTTCTCCCCGTAACCTTTGATGGTCTGACAAATGAAGAAGTTATCAAGCTCCACTTTAAATATTTCTTGGCCTCCACAGCTGTATGTAGAAATGAATTCCACAGATTCACCACCATCAGGCTAAATAAATTCTTCCTCATCTCTGTTCTAAATGGACATCCTTCTATTCTGAGACTGTGCCCTCTGGTCCTAGACTCCCGCACTATAGGAAACATCCTCTTCATATCCATTCTGTCTAGACCGTTCAACATTCAAGTTACTGCTGTACACATACAGATAAATTTTGTATCTCCAGCCTGACAAGAAAATGAAGGAAAGTTAGCTCACTGATTTTCAGAACAAGCAGTCAGTCAAGATCTTTTCTGTTGAATTACAGTATGAATGAGAAACTGAATTCTGTATCAGGTTGGAAATGAAGTGTGGTTGTTTGGTTAACATATTACTGTTCCACAGAACATCATAATCTTTATTTACTTCAAAATATTTTCAATGTTTGTTTCCTTGAACAGATTTGATTGACTTATTTTAGATATGAGATTGTATTGCTTTAAGTTCTTCCTCCACAAGGTGCAATGTTGTCCTCTGTTACTATTCAGCAGTGGTTGATAGGTAGAGTATTTCTTTAGTTATTGTTCACACAAAGAAAGAAGTACTCAGCTCATTTTAATTTGGATAGCACCAGTTCTCTGCCTGCAGTCTCATTTCGCTACATTTTATTCTAAATTTAAATTATGATACTCCACTCAAGAAAGTGGAGGGATGGGTTAGTAAATTTGCTGATGACACAAAGGTTGGGAATGTTGTGGATAGTGTGGAGGGCTGTCAGAGGTTACAGAGAGACATTGATAGGATGCAAAACTGGGCTGAGAAGTGGCGGATGGAATTCAACCCAGATAAGTGTGAGGTAGTTCATTTTGGTAGGTGAAATATGATGGCAGAATATAGTATTAATGGTAAGACTCTTGGCGGTGCGGAGGACCAGAGGGATCTTGGGGTCCAAGTCCATAGGACACTCAAAGCTGCTGCACGGGTTGACTCTGTAGTTAAGAAGGCATACGGTGTATCGGCCTTCATCAACCATGGGATTGAGTTTAGGAGCCGAGAGATAATGTTGCCGCTATACAAAATCCTGGTCAGACCCCACTTGGAGTACTGTGCTCAGTTCTGGTCGCCTCACTACAGAAAGGATGTGGAAACCATAGAAAGCGTGCAGAGGAGATTTTGCCTGGATTGGGGAGCATGCCTTATGAGAATAGGTTGAGTGAACTCAGCCTTTTCTCCTTGGAGTGACAGAGGATGACAGGTGACCTGATAGAGGTGTATAAGATGACAAGAGGCATTGATTGTGTGGATAGTCAAAGGCTGTTTCACAGGACTGAAATGGCTAGCATGAGAGGGCATAGCTGTAAGGTACTTGGAAGTAGGTACAGAGGAGATGTCAGGGGTAAGTTTTTTTATGCAGAGAGTGGTGAGTGCGTGGAATGGACTGCCAGCGACGGTGGTGGAGGAGGATACGATAGGATCTTTTAAGAGACTCCTGGATAGGTACATGGAGCTTAGAAACATAGAGGGCTATGGGTAACCCTAGGTAATTTCTAAGGTAAGGACATGTTCGGCACAGCTTTGTGGGTGGAAGGGCCTGTATTGTGCTGTAGGGTTGCTATGTTTCTAAGTTGCCTGTGGTCTTGAGCCTTCTGAAAAGTGATCTGTCCAGATTCTTCCAAAGACTTATAAAACTGCTCCCTATTATGGTAAATGAGAATTGTACCCTTCCTGGGAAAGGACTACAGTGGAGACACAAGAACTGCCAATGCTGGGATGTGGGGCAACACACAAAAGAGCTTGAGGAACTTAAAGGGTCATGAGGCATCTGTGGAGGAAAAAAGGTGGAGATCCTTCATTTAGTCTGGAAGGACTGAAGTGGAATGTGATTTGAATCCAGTCCTCATTCCACAGCACTGTAAGGGAAGAGTTTGCTCAATAGTTTGCTTAGCTAATACGTCTACAGCAGATACAATCACTCTGGCTCTCTCTTTACTTGGCCTTGGATCACCTGGCTGGTAGCCATAATTAAGTCAGGCTGCTGTTTGCTGATTACCGCTAAGCATTCAACACCATCATACCCTCAGTATTAATCAACAAGCTTCAAAACCTCTGTACCTCCTTCTGCAACTGGATCTTTGACTTTCTTATCAGGAGAGCACAGTCAGTGCAGATCGGAAACAACATCTCCTCCTCGCTGATAATCAGCTCTGGCGCACCTCAAGAATGCTTGCTCAGCCCATTATTTTACTCTCTCTACAACCACAACTGTTTGGCTAGACACAGCTCAAATGCCATCAATACATTTGATGATGACACAACAGATACTCAGTCTGTTGTCCACATGCTTTTTGCCTTTTGTTGGCAGAATTTCAGATGGTGATGAGTGGTGATAGAGATAGGAGCAAGTGATAGGAGCGAGATAGATTGGCTGGTTGAATGGCATTGCAACAACAACCTTGCACTCAACGTCAGTAAGACCAAGGAATTGATTGTGGACTTCAGGAAGGGGAAGTCAAGAGAACACATAACCAGTCTTCATCAAGGGATGAGCAGTGCCAAGGGTGAGCACTTTCAAGCTCCTGGGTGTCCACATCTCTGAGGATCTATCCTGGGCCCAACATATTGATGTGATTACAAAGAAGGCACAACAGCGGTTATATTTCATTAGGAGTTTGAGGAGATTTGGTATGTCACCAAAGACACTCAAATTTCTACAGATGCATCATGAAGAGCATTTTAACTGGTTGCATCACCGTCTGGTGTAGGACGGAGGGGCCACTGCACAGGATCAGAAAAGGCCGCAGAAAATTGCAAGCTCAGCCAGCTCCATCATGGGCACTAGCCTCCCAACATCAAGGATATCTTCAGAAGGCAGCATCCGTCTTTAAGGACCGCCAGCGCTTGGGTAATGCTTTCTTCCCATTGTTATCATCAAAGAGGAGGTACAGGAGCCTGAAGACACACTCAACATTTCAGGAACAGCTTCTTCCCCTCGGCCATCAGATTTCTGAAAGGACATTGAACCCATGTACACTATCTCACTTTTTTCTTGCTTTTCTCTTTTTTTGCACTATTTAATGTTTTAAAATATATTTCTTATTGTCATTTATAGTTTTTTATTATGTATTGCAATGTAGTGCTGCTGCAAAACAACAAATTTCATGACATATGCCAGTGATATTAAATCTGATTTTGATAGTAGAAATGCCGACTAAAGACCTCTGTCCTCTGTTCTACTCATGGAAATGATCCAAAGGAAAATGTAAGGAAAAATCTCTGCCGTTCAGTTGATATTTGTGCATGACCTCAAGTTTAGTGTACATGGTTTCCCCGGCAGTGAAATTGCTGGTTTCTGTGTGGTAGCAATCACTAGCATACCAATTCACTAACCCTAATTATTATACACTGTATGATGCAAGGCGAGCTAATCCCACCTCTCATGTAGTTTTCCTTAGGTATTAGATCACTTGCAAAAAGAAATGATACCGTTTTTTTTTTAGAAAACTCATGATCAACTCTATTAGTTTTCTCCGATTGAGGCATCAAGCAAGTTTGAAGTTGACGGGTACGAAAGTGGAGGATGGGGATTGGGGGAATGTTCGGCGCCATCTACTTGTGTGTGACTTGTCTTCCTCTCCCTCTCACTAGTTGCTTTCGGAGGAAAGTCCAGTAATGTTGATCATGGTTAGTGGAGCAAATGAAATGTCATAGTTACTCAGTTTCTAGAAATTGAAGTACCAAAGTTTTCATAGGGTCATAGTGTACAGAAATAGGCCCAAGTGAGTACTGACAAGTGAGTATTCATTGAAAATTCATAAGTCTAATCCTATTTCATCCTTCCTGTGACAGCCAAAGCAACACAAACAAAATGCTGGAGGAACTCAGCAGGTCAAGTAGCATCTATGGAAATGAATAAACAGTTGACTTTTCAGGCCAAGATCCTTCCTCAGGACAGGCAGTACTGTTCTTTAATTTAAGAAGGACATAGGTAAGCTTGATAACTTGTGAGCCTTGTGCCAGCGTAGGAAGTTACTGGAGAAACTCCAAGGATTAAAGATTATATCAGACGTACATCGATACTTACAGTGAAATGTTTGGTTTGCATCAATGACCAAAGCAATATGTGGATGCACTGGGGGTAGCCCACAAGTGTCGTCATGTTTCTGGCACCACCAAATAACGTGCCCACAACTTACTAGCCCTAAGCTGTATGTCTTTGGAATGTGGGAGGAAACCCATTCAGTCATGGAGAGAACATACAAATGCCTTACTAGAGGCCACAGGTTTAAGGTAAGAACAAGGGGATATTAAAGGGGTCTAAGGCATATTTTTTTTTGCACAGAGATGATTGATATCTGTAAGACACTGTGAGAGGAAGAGCTGGGATCAGATACAAAACAACACCCACAAAATGCTGGAGGAACTCAGCAGGTCAGGCAGCATCTATGGAAATGAATAAACAGTTGATATTTCGGGCCAAGACCCTTCTTCAGGACTGAGAAGGAAGGGGGATGACACCAGAATAAAAAGGTGGGTGGAAGGGAAGGAGGATAGCAGGAAGGTGATAGGTGATTTCTGACGGACTATAAGGTGTTGTTCCTCCAACCTGAGTGTGGCTTCATCTTTACAGCAGAGGAAGCCGTGGATAGACATGTCGGAATGGGAATGGGATGTGGAATTAAAATGTGTTTATTGACACTGAAATGTATAATGTAATGCATTGTGTACATTAATAACCAACCAAGAATGTGCTGGGGGCAGTCTACACATTCCAGTACTAATACAGCATGCCTACAATTCTCAGTAGAACAACACAGAACACAACCAATCAGAAAGTTCAGTACCCCTCCTTGTCCACTGGGCTGACCTTCGTCCATGGCCACTGGTCCCTGCCACAAGGTTACCTCTCCAAACCAATAGTGTTCCGTCCCCACCAAGCTCTAAGCTGATCCTATCCTTGTTGCCCCATCGTTACCAGTCCCCCAGTGGCTTGACCCTAAATTCATTTGTTCAATAAAGGCCTTTCAGTTCACGATGTGCAAGATCTAATCATATTGGTCCTTGTGGGCTAAAGAAACAGTGTGCATTCAAGCATATCACCAAATGAACACACCTTATTCAATATAACATCTTTTGTTCTGATTGTGTTCTTACTTATAAAAAGAGTATATAGTTTATGTATACTTCTTTTCTTAGGAATGCTGCTTATCTGGTGCTACGTGCCACTGATGCTGCTGTAAGTAAGTTTTTCATTGCACCTGTGCATACATGGACTTGTGTAACTAACAATAAACTCAACTTTCATTTTAAATCTACAAGCCAAGGTTTTCAACCGCAGGACTTGAGGCAGAATTAGAATCCAAAAAAGCAACTGTTATCTCCACCAGACATTAATAATATATAGTCCATGCCTTCGGTTATCAAATATCTTTTGAATATTTCAGATGTGTTGTAATGAACCCATGAAGAAAGGAGGCTGACATGATGTTAACAATATGCATTTATTTCATTTGCTGTGTCTGCCCATTCTGCCAATTTCAGCTCCTTTGTTTTCTGCAGGGTGCAAACCTCCGCACTATTTAAATGATTTGCAGATCTGTAGAACTTCCAGCGTATCTCCACTATACCTGAGGCAAGTTATTAAGAAAGATTTTAATAAGGACTGGTCACACTATCTGAGATTAAAAATCAGGTCGAGTATGTCAATTGAAGTACATCTATACAGCTTCAGATTGGAGATGAATACAGCCATCAGGTATCCACACAGCCCTAATCTTACATCAGCAACAGAACACTATCAACCTCCTCTTGAAATTATCATGTGATTGTCTCTGACTATGTTTTGAGTCTACAACATTGTCCTGATTATACTGTCCTGTGACTGTATGTTGTCTGGATCTAGATGCCTGTAATACTGCTGTAACCATGGTTTCCACTGTATCCATACCTCTCTGTACTTATGCAAGTGGCAATAAACTTGAATCAAGTTTATTGGTTGAATGACTTTCCTGTGTTGTGTATCCCTAAGGTAAATGGGTACACAGAGGAAGTGTCAGAAATACTGTGAAAAAGACATTCATCTTGTAAATGTAATGAAGCATTGACTTACAATTCTGTATAGGCTGTGTTCTGCTTTCAGAAGTTTCTTTTTCAGCACTTTCCTCTGTTTCAGAATGGCTTTCTTCCTCGTTAGACTTGGCATCTTTATTGGCGTTCTGAACAGGATTAATATTAGCAATATGACCTTCTGCGTGTTTTTCTTCATCACTGCCCCTTTCCTGTTCAGCTTTTTGTTCTTTATTAACGTGATGTTGCTCTGCATTTTCATTCTTTGCAACTTCCTTGGACTCTTGTTCAGCCTTTTCTACAGCTTCTCTTTTTGCTTTTTCTTCAGCATCTAATTAAACAAATTAAAGTGCTGTTAGAAAATTGGTGAACTTCACATTGTCAGCAGGTCCTGGAAAACTTCAGTCTGAGTTCTATTTTGAGGGTTTTTCATTCACACTGCATAATGAATTCATTTGAAATATCATACAGAAATATCATTTTAACTCTAACAGTACATTTCCTACCAATGAATTTATGTTGTATATCTCTATTTTACATCTATAACTCTCCTATATATCAGTCTCTAGTATTCTTTTCTGTGGGTGAGCAACATATTAAGAAAATTGGTCTCAATGAATTATTATTGAGGGCAAGTCATTTTTATAAATAAAAAAATCAGATAAAGACTGAAATTTGACATAGCAAAGTCATGCATGGGATGGGTGGGAATTTTGAATATTTCATTGCTAGGAACACAATAGATATTGTAAGCTAAGTGACTCGCAAGGCTGACAATTTCTGTCTGATCTTAGTGAGATGATCTTTTTGTACTTCCTCATCTGAGTTTTGGTTCCCTCATAGTGCAAAGCTCTGTCTCTTCTTTGAATATGTTAAATGGATCAGCTATCCAAAGAGCTCTGCAGAGACACAACCCTTCAAAAGAAGAAATTTCTCTGTATTGTTTTCTGATGTTTCATCCTTTACCATAACACCACACCCTCCAGTTCTAGACCTCTTGTTTACAAGGCAAACACCCTTGTACTTTTTCATAATGATGCCTGAGGATTTCTTCTTCATATTCACCTGAGGCAGAGGATTAAATATCTTATCCCAAGGACAATGTTCTCTTAGTACTACAGCAGCACATCACTTAATTCTTGTATTTAGACCTATGAACTGGAAATGGAATCAACAACCTTCTCTGGGGATAAAAGTGTTAATTGAGCTCAACTGACAAATAAGCCAATGGCCATTTTCACAGGGGGCTACCGTCAGTTAAAGCAACTATGAACTGCTTCAACCTGAATTGCACCTGTTTTAAGAGAGGCAATTTATTGGATGGAGATACATCTCGACCAAAGGAGGTGTAAGGTGCTCCTTCCCTCCGTTAGCCCGCAGGTCACCTTTGGGCATGGTGTAGCACCTGCTTAGCCCCCTGATTAGGATCACATGAAGCCATGGGAGCAGGTGGTGCAGATGACATGCTCTCCCACGATGTTCATTCCTCTCTCTGGTGGTGGTCATCTGCGAGTTTTGCAGCATTTTTGCCCCACTAATATGATGAACTGAGATCAAGGCTTGGGCCTACTACCCCGGCTGCTCCAGGGACCAGATCTAAGAACTCAATCCGGTTCAAAATGATGTCCCAGTGTAGAGTGCCCTCCTACTTCAAATTATCCACCATTGTCCCTGTACCAAAAAAGACCAAGGTAACGTGTCTGAACGACTGGTGTCATATCACACTCACCTCAATAATAAGCAAATGCTCTGAGTGTCATGGTCCGGTATGTGAAGTCCATATTCCAGTTCACAGTCCGGTCCATTGACCCTTGCTCCAGGTTTTCCTGTCTACCCGGTTTCTGTTCTTGTTGAGCTCTAATTGAGGCAGCTGATGCTCGTTGGGGCTGGCTGCATAAATACCTTCAGAGACCAGGGCGCAGGTGCTGGATTGTTCTTGTCCTTACTCCTTGTATCCCTTCCTCTGCCTTCTGTTTCCTCGCCTGAAGCCTTGCCAGTAACTCTTGCCTCGCCTGAAGTTCTTGTTTCGCCTTGCAATGCCTGAAGCCTTGCCTTGTCTTGCCGGTAACTCTCGCCTCACCTGAAGTTCTCGTTTCGCCTTGCAATGCCTGAAGCCCTGCCTTGTCTTGCCGGTAACTCTCGCCTTGCCTGAAGTTCTCACCTCGCCTTGCTTTGCCAGAAGCCTTGCCTGGTCTTGCCGGTAACTCTCACCTCATCTCGCCTGCAGTCTTGTCCTGGAGCCACCCTGTACCTAGCTCCCTTCCTGTCCCTTGCCTCCGCCTAGGTAAGCCAGGCCGTCTTGCCGTTACCTGCAGTTGGTTCTGTCCCTTCCTGTCCCTTGCCTCCGTCGGGTGGTGATCCGCGCCCTGCCCAGGAGTACCGCGTCTTACCCAGGTGGATCCTGCCTAGCCTCAAGCCTGAAGACTCCAGCCTCCTGCCTCCTGCCAAGCCTCGCCTCTAGCCTCAAGCCTGAAGACTCCAGCCTCCTGCCAAGCCTCGCCTCTAGCCTCAAGCCTGAAGACTCCAGCCTCGTCCTACCTGCCTGCCAAGCTTCACCCTTGCCTAGTTCTGGGGTCCGAGCCAGAGGCAAGACCCAGTTACTGAGCCCTTGTCCAGTCTCTGGCTCGGAGTCCAAGCCCAGGCTCCTAGCTCACTTGCCCAGTCCTGTTCTGGGTTCCCGGTTTTCGTGTCCATGTCCTTGCTCTCACCCTGCTATCCTAGTCCTGTCCCTAGTACTTCAGTGTCTGTGTCTTGCACTTGGGTCCGTTCCCAGCCACCTCCTTATGACACTAAGAAGCTGGTCAAGGACTACATCTGCAGCATGCTACCACCCACACTAGACCCCCTACAATTCTCCTACCAACACAACTGATCAACAGATGATGCAACAGCCACTGCTCTACACACCGTCCTTACACATCTGGAGAAGAAGGTTGCTTATGTGAGAATGCTGTTCATGGACTACAGTTCAGCATTCAACACCGTAATTCCACCCAGGTTTGACAAGAAGCTCAGAGACCTCGGCCTTCACCCTGCCTTGTGTAGCTGAATCCTGGACTTCCTGTCAGGTCGCCAGCAGGTGGTAAGAGTGGGCTCCCTCACCTCCAACCCTCTGACTGTCAACACAGGAGCCCCTCAGGGCTGTGTACTAAGTCCCCTCCTTTACTCCCTGTATACCCATGACTGTGTCACCACCCACAGCTCTCATCTGCTAATTAAATTTGCCGATGACACTACTTTAATTGGCCTTATCTCAAACAATAATGAGGTGGCCTACAGGGAAGAAGTCATCATACTGACACAGTGGTGTCAAGAAAACAACCTCTCCCTCAATGTCACAAAAACAAAGGAGCTGGTTGTGGATTACAGGAGGAATGGAGATGGGCTAACCCCTATTGACATCAATAGAGCTGGGGTTGAGAGGGCATCCACATCACCGAGGACTTCACGTGATCTGTACACACCAGGTGTGTGGTGAAAAAAGCACAACTCCTCTTTCACCTCAGGCGGTTGAGGAAATTTGGTGTGGGCCCCCAAATCCTAAGAATTTTCTACAGGGGCACAATTGAGAGCATCCTGACTGGCTGCATCACTGCCTGGTATGGGAACTGAATTTCCCTCAATCACAGGACTCTGCAGTGAGTGGTGTGGACAGCCCAGCACATCTGTAGTTGTGAACTTCCTGTGATTCAGGATATTTATAAAGACAGGTGTGAGAAAAGGGCCCGTAGGATCATTGGGGACCTGAATCACCCCAACCACCATCTATTCCAGCTGCTACCATCCAGGAAACAGTACTGGAACATAAAAGCCAGGACCAGCAGGCTCCAGGACAGCTTCTTCCACCAGGCCATCAGATTGATTAACTCATGCTGATACAACTGTATTTCTGTGTTACATTGACTGTACTTTTTATTATAAATTACTATGATTGCGCATAGATGGAGACGTAACGTTAAGACTTTTACTCATGTATGTGAAGGATGTAAGAATAAAGTCAATTCAATTCATTTGCTCCTGCTGTTTGTATGTTGGTTGGTTCTTTTTCCCCTTCTGTGTCTGCACAGTAGTTATGCTCATTCTTTTTTTTTTAAATTGGGTTCTTGCTTTGTGGCTGCCTGTAAACAAGCAAGGAGTATAACTTATATATTATTTGATAACAAATATACTTTGATGTTGATGTTAATTATGTGACCACTGATGCCAGGCAGACAAACTCTAAGGAGTATTAATAATGGCAGGGATCATTCGTCTTGTAAAGACTCTGCCCAGAAGAAGGCAATGGCAAGCTACTTCTGTAGAAAAATTTGCCAAGAGCATTATGATCATGGAAAGACCATGATCGCCTACGTCATACAACACAACACATAATGAATGAATATATTCTGCCTGGAGGGACTGATAGTTGTCAAGTGTGTGAACGGTAAAATGTAGTAACAGAGAGGGCTGCTCTGAAATGGTTGGATGCTGTCCAAATGGCAATGTGAAGGAAATATGAAGGAGGAATGATGCCTCTAATCTGCAATGTAACAGGAAACCTTCCAGACAAAAGCTCAGCAGACAATGGGGACAGAGAGCCATGACAACTAATACTAGGAAGTCAAGCAACAAGTACAAAGATATGATATAGCACGAGATTCATTGAACGGACACACTTGATCAGTGTCAGTAACATATCCTTCTAAATGCACCACTGGCTTCTAACACAGCTCAATTCACCAAATCTTCATGAATCACCCACTCATTTCAAACATCCAGATACTTCGCTACACTATACACACTCATGGCTCAAATGTTTCTGTACACCTTAACTGTTCCAAGGATATCCTGCACAAGGATGTTGAAGGTGCAGACTTCAGGAAGAGTGTAATGGATATGCATAATGGAATGTGTGGGGCAATGGAATGTCTTCCAGAAATCCTGTGTTCAATGAGAAAAAAACTAAAGTAGGCACATTGACCTTTGTGATAGCTTTGAGGCACTCTTTCCAGAATGGAAACGAAAGCAAATTCCATTGTGCGCATATGGTCCCAAGTAAGATACAAGTTTATCACCTATACCACACCTTCCATAAAAAAGTTATCCAATGCCCAGAGGCAGCAAAAGATCCTCAAATTACTGCCAAGTAAACTTGAATATCAAAAGAAAAACTGCAGATGTTCGAAAGCCTTTTTTTTAATTTAGAAATATTCAGCATGTCAGGAAACATTTGTGGAAAGAGAAACAGCCTATGTTTCTGTTTGATGAACTATCAAGGAAGCTCCTCTGCTGTGATACGAGTGTGTAAAGAAGATATCCCCCAGTATACCTTACAACAAATTACTAGGAATATTGATACAATCCCTGAGAGGCAACATTCTCTCCCATATTCTACAATACTCTGGCTATCGCCTGACAGATATCATATCAGACCATTTCCACACAGGCTATGCTGTCTGCTGGTTTACCTCCAAACAATGTTGATGTCCGTCACCTTCACCAACCATTGGGTGCCACTGCAAGTAGAATATAGACAGGCAATTTGGAAATGTGTTCAATTTAGTGTGAACATATTGTTGTTGGTTAATATTTTTGAAATTACACATTAGTTGGAAGGAGGCTCTTTAGATCGTCTTTTCTCTTCCGTTTAATATTTGTTCTCATCCTGATTGTTTGTTGATTACTGGATTGACCTCATAGAGTTGTAGAGTACTACAACACAGAAGCAGGTCCTTCAGCCTATCTAGTCTATGTGAACTGTTGTCCCATTGACTTGACACACATACGCCTCCCATCCATATACTTATACAAACTTATCTTAAATGGTGCAGTCGTGATATCTTCATGATGGAAAAGTTCTGCAAAGGGCCGCAGGATACCACTGCCAACTACGGCTCTTTCAGAGCAACCTGGTTTGCTAAGAATGCTATTAGTTTGATCATAACTTGAGCTGCAACAGAGCTCTCATTTTCTGCATGTGGCATAAGTGGGACGCCAGAGTTATCAAGCATTTGATGAGTTTGTGCTGGTGTGTCAAATGTAGCAGCATACGTGGATCACTGAAGAAGAAATACACAGCAACCTCTGCCACAACACCACAGTTCTGCATGCTTCACGGCTTATGGTCATACTCCCGTCTGCTGTTACACATTGGACTACCTTCTGTTTGTTAAAGGATAAAGTTAAGATGAAGCTCCTGCAAAGGGGATTGGATGGAAACAGTAGCACACTTGTTAGGAAATGCTGAGGAGGCTTGACCCAAAAACAGAGTAGCAGAGATGATTTAGCAGTAAACAACCCTTTAACTAATGAACTGCAAAATAACAAGCCACAAAGGGCCACAAAACAGGAAAGAACACTTAAAATGACAAGGTAACTGAAGGCTTGGAACAACTGATTGAGGCTGGCTGGTTCATGTGAGTGAACAAGACGTGGATGAGAGCTGGGTTTAAATAGGCTGCAGGTGATGGTTTGGAAATAAGTGGCAGGAGATTCCTGTTAGCTGGGAGGTGCCTGCCTGTTCAGGCCTGACAGTGTGCCCTTCCTCCCCTACAGTCAGTACCTGATGGCCCAGGTCAATCCAGGTGGGTCCACTGGAACTCTGATTAGCGGTGGATCAAAGATGAAACAGGACAGCACCCAAGACCTCTCCTCCAAGCCGTACTCATCCTAGTTGACTAGGAACTGCACACCTCATCCACACTGACGTGAATTCATCGACCTGCAAACCGTGTACACTGGACCATCTTCCACCTTCCTTGCTTTTGGAGGTGCAGGTGCAGGTGGGTTCAGTGGTCCATGGAAACCGGCGGAAGTCTCGGGTGGACAGCCAGGTATGATCCTTAGGCCGGAGTAGTCTGGCTGGGCACCAAAGACAGTTAGACTGGAGGCAGTAGGCATGGTTGGCATCTAGGATAGCCCTTTGTGCCCTCTTCCAAGCATTCTGGCATTGGCAAACCAGGGCCCTGACAGATGGGACCTTCACTGATACTGTAGCTCCTCTGTGGGAAACAACAGGGGGATTGGTAGCCATGAAGGACTTCAAAGTAGCATACCTGTGATCTCAGACATAACTGTGACAGTGAAGGAGTGTAGATTATGGGACAGCTCAGCCAACAGCAGATACGTCTTCCACGTGGGAAGTCTAGAGGCACTTAAGCCTCGTAGAAACTTCTCCACTTGCTGATTGGCTCTTTCTGATTGACCATTGGCCTGCAGATGATAGACAGAGGACAAACTCACTGAGGTGTGGAGGAGGGATCAGAAGTGGGTGACAGATTGTGGACCCTGGTCCAACACAATGGCCTGGGGGAAACAGTGGATGAAAACTGTATATTGGAGAACCATCTCAATGGCTGACGGAAGCTTGGGGGAAGCAATGAAGTGAGCCGCCTTGGAGAACTGGTCTACCACAGTTATCATCGGAAGATGGCAAACCTGTGATGAAATTCGTGGCGATGTGGAACCACAGTCATCAAGGGATGAGTAGGGGCTACAGGACATACATGGTAAATGGTAGGGCATTGAAGAATGCTGGAGAACAGAGGGATCCAGGAATAATGGTGCATAGTTCCCTGAAGGTGGAATCTCATGTGGATAGGGTGGTGAAGAAAGCGTTTGGTATGCTGGCTTTTATTAATCAGAGCATTGAGTATAGGAGTTGGGATGTAATGTTGAAATTGTATAGGGCATTGGTAAGGCCAAATTTGGAGTATTGTGTACAATTCTGGTCACCGAATTATAGGAAAGATGTCAATAAAATTGAGAGAGTACAGAGAAGGTTTACTAAAATGTTGCCTGGGTTTCATCTCCTAAGTCAGAGAAAGGTTGAACAAGTTAGGTCTTTATTCTTTGGAGCGTAGAAGGTTGAGGGGGGACTTGATAGAGGTGTTTAAAATTATGACGGGGATTGATAGAGTTGACTTGGATAGGCTTTTTCTATTGAGAGTGGGGAAGATTCAAACAAGAGGCCATGAGTTGAGAGTTAAAGGACAAAAGTTTAGGGGTAACATGAGGGGGAACTTCTTTACTCAGGAGAATGGTAGCTGTGTGAAACGAGCTTCCAGCAGAAGTGGTTGAGGCAGGTTTGATGTTGTCATTTAAAGTTAAATTGGATAGATATATGGACAGGAAAAGAATGGAGGGTTATGGGCTGAGTGCAGGTCGGTGGGACTAGGTGAGAGTAAGAGTTCGGCATGGACTAGAAGGGCCAAGATGGCCTGTTTCCGTGCTGTATTTGTTATATGGTTATATAGGAGCTCAGAGGGGCATTATTTGGAGAATTTGGACTGGGCACATTGTGGGCAGGCAGTGACAAACTGACATACATCTGTGATCATGGTGGGTCACCAGAACCAGTGTTGCAAAAAAATCTAGGGTCCGTCGTGCACCTGAATGGGTGGAGAGGGATGAGCAGTGGGCCCCGGGAGGGCCTTGGAGTGTGTGCCCACAAACATATACATACTATTGTCAGGTGTGTGGACCGGAGCAGGCTCATGCTGCAGGGCTTGGTGGATCGGGTTCTGAAGGTCTCAGATGATTGGGGCAAGGATCTGGGAGGATGGAACGATGGACGAAAGGGCAATCTGCTTCAGCTGGATCAAACTGTCTTGACAGGGTGTCCGCCTTAGAGTTCTTGGATCCGGGTCGGTAGGAGATGGTGAAGTTGAAATACTAAAAGGAGGGGGCCCGGCGAGCCTGACATGGGTCGAGATGATGGGTCTGTTCTATGGATATGAGTTTCTGGTGGTCAGTCCAGATCAAGAAGGGCTTGGTGTTTCCAGTCAGTGAACATCTCCATTCCTCCAAGGCCCATTTAATGGTGAGTAGCTCCTTATGTCCTGCTCCATACTAGCACTGTGTAGAGTTGAGCTTTCACAAGAAGGCGGCACAAGAATGTGTCTTCCCATTCACTGGGCGAAGATGGCTCCAGCAGCCATGTCAAATGCATCCACCTCTACCACAAAAGATCTGGAGAGATTTGGATGGTGGAGAATGAGGGCAGTGGTGAAGTGTCCCTTGAGCTCTTTGAAAACATGATCCATGGCAGCCGACCAGGTTATCCATGAGGTAGGTAATTTGGTGAGGGTGGTGATAGAGCAACAACTCAGTTGTAGATTTAGATGAAACAGCAGTAGAAGTTGCAGAAGCCAAGAAGTGCTGGAGCTGTTTGAGGGAGCATGGTCGGGGCCATTCATTAAAGGCATGCACTTTCTCTGAGTCCATGGTTATACCTTGGGTTGAAAGGATGTAACCCAGAAAGCAAATGACTGAGGTGTGGAACTGGCATTTCTCCAAGTGCAGTACAGCTGGTTTTCAATGAGATGCTGAAGGACTGAATTGACATGGCAGACATGGTTTTGGGGCTCCATAGAGAAGATGAGGACATCATCAAGGTTGACAAACACATACCTGTGTAGTATGTTTCAGAGGATCTCACTGATGAAGGCTTGGAAAATGGTTTGACTGTTGGAAAGTCCAAAAGGCACCACCAGGTATTCATATTGGCCAGGAGGCGTTATGAATGCCACCTTCCACTCATCCCCCTGGCAGATGCGGATCGGGTTACATGTGCTTTGTAGATCCAGTCTGGTGAAGATCAGGGCTCCACGGAGAGCTGTGAATTTGCTATCCATTGGGAGAAGGCAGCGTTCTTAATGTGATTTTGTTGAGTCCTTAGTCATCGATGTAAGGACAAAGACCCCCATCTATCTTTTGGATAAAGAAGAATCCTGCACCGAATGGGGACTGGGATGGTCGAATTAAGCTGTGCTGTGGCACTTCAGTGATGTAGTCATTATTGGCTTGGGGCTCAAGAGGAGAGAGGAAGAACAGATGATCACATGGAAGGGTAGTGCCCATAAGGAGGTCGATCCAGCAGTCGTGTGGTCTGTGGGGTGGCAGAGTGCTGGCTTCCCTTTTACTGAAGGCAATGACTAAGTTGTGGTATTCCTGTGGGAGTTTGGTGAGGTCAAGAGTCTCTTTGGATTGCAGTATCAAGACAGAGTTGGCTAAGAGTGAGGAGCAGATGGTCAATGTTTTACTGCTGCTTCAGAATCATGTGGCTTCTTTTAGGTGATAATACTCTACTGGGTCAATCGTTGCTACACTCATCCAGTCAGAAAATGTAGAGAACATTTGACCCAAAAACACAGCAGTGGAGGAGATTCAGCAGTGGATGATATTTCACTAATAAACTGCAAAATAACAAGCCATGAGAGGCCACAAAACAAGAGAGCACAGATACTTAACATACAAGGCAACTGAAGGCTAGGAGCAACAGATTGAGGCTCGCTGGTTCATACAAGTAAACAAGTATGAGGTGTCATGTGTGAGGCCAAGCAGAGCTGCAGAACGGATGCTGTTAATGAGAGAGAGATAACGAGAGACAAAGGAGAGCCATTCAAAATGCTAATAAGAGAGAAGAGAGAGATAATGAGAGAGAGAGACACACATAACTCAGTATGCTGGCGTCTGCCACAGACAGTTTGCTCTGAACCTGAACTGTTCATTAACAATCCTGCTGAGGCAATAGGAAGTGTGAAGTTTGATGGACAGGTGATACCCCATCGGGGGTGGGGGATAAAATAGTGGGTTTGCTTAGGCACAGGACACACACCACGAGACCCTGGAAAGAGCATTGTGCCCCACAAGTTGGCAGGAGTTTGGAGCACCGATTCGCAGGAATCGGTCAGAGGCTCACAGGGTATAAAGGTATGACCAGTGGGAACCTGTTGTGTGTCCGCCCTTGCCTAAGTGCCGGGTTCACCACGGAAGAATAATCGTATCCAGAATGGAGGGGTCACATTCAGTGACCACAACAGGATCAGAAGGCCTCGAAAGGTTTGCCTGAAACCTCAGCTGTATCTCTCACTCTCTCTCTCTCTCTCTCTCCCCAATGGTACAACAGCCACTACTTCGAACTACACTAGACTGAACTGAACCCTGCTTCACCTTAAGACCAATTATTTTACCCCTAGACTGCAATAGAGCTTGGTTGATTCCTATTACCCTATTTCTGTGTATATGTGTGTATTATCATTGCTAACCTGTTACATTTATATCCTTGCAGTTAGTGTACTGTATTACTTATTTTTTTTTAAATAAAACTTTATTAGTTTCTAGTAATCACAGACTCCAACGAGTGTTCCATTTCTGCTGGTTTGACAACACAGTTACGGGATACGTAACAGAGGGAACAGGAACCGTGGACTGGAGCTGGGTTTAAGTGGGCTGCAGGTGATGAATTGGAAATGAGTGGCAGGTGACTTCAGTTAACTGGGTGGAGACTGGTAGATGCCTACCTATACAGGCCTAACAACACTGCAACATTGGATTCAAAAAAACACTTCCTTTAACCACCAGCTGGTCTCTATTGAGAGAATCAAATATAATTAATTTACTATGAGAAGGGAGCCTCAGTGAGTTCCATTACCCAGCAGCAGACAGCAAGTAGCAAGATGTTTGCAATCTCCCTGGTCTAGCCTAGTTTAGAAGAGTGAGGGGGGATCTCATTGAAACCTATTAAATACTGAAAGGTCTCAGTAGAGTGGATGTTTCCTATCGTGGATGAGACGAGGACCAGAGGGCACAGCCTCAGAATTGAAGGATGTCCCCATAGAACAGAGATGAGAAGGAATTTCTTTAGCCAGAGGGTAGTAGTGAAACTGTGGAATTTATTGCCACAGGTAGCAGTGGGGGCCAAGTCATTGGGTACATTTAGAGTAGAGCTTGATAGGTTCTTGATTTGTCAGGGTGTCAACGGTTATGGGGAGAAGCCATAGGAGTGGAGTTGAGAGGGATTATAAATCAACGATGATGGAATGGCAGAGCAGACTCGATGGGTTATATGGCTTAATTCTGCTCCTACATCTTATGGTAAAATAACAGTGCATGTGTTGCTTTTTCCTGATAGTCAGAGAACTAGCCGAACAGCACCATGGCCTGATCTGGTCCATTGCTCCTCTCCATGCTTGTTATGGCAGTTTTAGTGCATTGCATAAGGAACTGCTTACAAATACACCCAAACCAGAGAACAACCCATTTGTTCAGAAGCCTCACTGTTCTACCTTTCATAGAAGAAGGCCACTTGGTTAATAGAGTTTCTGCTAGTTTCAGAGCAACCCTGCTCACCATTTACTTCCCTGTAGGTTAGTCTCCCTCATGTGTACATTTCCTCCAATTTGTTTGTCCTACCACCCTCCAACAATTTACAGGGGCTAACTAAACTGCCAGTCTTTGGAGCGTGAGTGAAAACTGGGGCGCCATGTGAACACCACGCTGTCATAAAAAGAAAATTCAAATTCCGCACAGACAGCATCCTTGGGACAACTGGGATACTGTGCTTACTGTTATGGCAATTCCCATGGAATTTTAGTAACTTGAAATAACTGCTAAAGGCTGAATGTGACTGTGTTCTTATGACAGTAGATAGCGATCAAACAGCAATAAAATGTTAACGATCCCTTCAAAATGTCTGAGTGACCCTGCTTGCTGGTGAGTATATGTACAGTATATTCAGACTTTCGATGTCATGAAAAGGCATTAACCGAAACCTTCCATGCCTCTGGCTCCACATTCTGTGTTAATAAATTTCACAAACTTTGATAATAGGAAATATTGCTACATTTTACTGAGTGCTGCTGATTATAGTATTAGCTGTCTTTGGTAGACAGCCTCTACCATTTAAAGATGGCATTTTCCCCTCCTTCCCTTTTCTTCTATTCCCCACTCTGGCCCGTTGCCTCTTCTCACCTGCCTCTCACTCCTCCCCAGGCCCCCTCCTCCTTCCCTTTCTCTGATGGTTCACTCTGCTCTCCTATCAGATTCCTGCTTCTCCGGCCCTTTACCTTTCCCACCCACTTGGCTTCATCTATCACATTCTAGGTCTCCTCCTTCCCCTTTTTTATTCTGGCAGCTTTCTCCTTCCATTTCAGTCCTGGAGGAGGATCTTGGCCTGAAATGTTGACTGTTTATTCATTTCCATGGATGTTGCCTGACCTGCTGAGTTCCTCCAGCATTTTGTGTGTGATTCTTTGGATTTCCAGCATCTATAGATTTTCTTGTCTTTATCTCAGGACCCATATTTGCTGATACAAAGACAGAATATATACCAGCCACCTGTATTTTTCACATTTGTCAGGATAGCATTAGTGAGCCAGAAGTATACAATTGCTGCCCACCAATTAAAAGGAGGTAGTAAACCAATTAGATCCACAAATGTGCTACAATGCCAGGTATTTGGTCCAGAATGCTTCATCACTTGAAGGCTATAATGCACCAAAATGTGTTTGAGTCCTTGAGCTAGATATTCTTTGCAGAGAGACACTGAGCAGAGAGCAGCATCTTCTTCACAGCAAAGGTGAGACGGTTCTGGTCCGGTTCAACTACCCTTGTTTGATTTTAGGAATTAATCTTATGCTAGCAAAGTGTTTACCATGCACAGTAAAAGTGTTATCTCCATAGATACCCATAGCACTGCAACAATATAAATTTCAAATTACAATAAAAAGCACTTTTTCTTTGATTTTGTGAAAAATCATTGAGATATCTTCATATGTTGACACATGACTCTGTGGCAGGATTCAGCTCAAACCGTGCCATCAAGTTTGCAGGCAGTGGTTGGCCTCATCAACAACAATGATAAGTCGGAGTACAGAGAGGAAGTGGAGCAGCTGGTGGACTGGTGTGAGAACAACAACCTAGGTCTGAGAGTGAAGTAGACCAAGGAAATGATTGTGGGCTTTAGGAAGGTGCAGATGAAGCATCCCCCTCTGTGCATACATGGCTCCTTTATAGAGAGAGTTAAGTGCACCAAGCTCCTGGAAGTTGAATAAGAAGAAGCAGTAATGCCTCCACTTCCTGAAGAGATTGAGGCAAACAAGGCTATTTCTCTGCCACCTCAGCTGAATTTTACAGGAGCACCACTGACAGTGACAAGCTGCACCTCCATCTGGTACGAGAGCAGCAGAGCATCGGACCGGAATCCCTACAAAAGACTCTCAGAACAGCCAAATGAATCATAGGCATCTCCCCACCATCCATCTGGGGCATTTATCAGGAGCACTGTGTAGGCAGGGCCTTTAGTATTATTAAGGATCCCACCCATCCATTTAGCATCCTCTTTGACTTTCTACCATCAGGCAGGAGACTCCGATGCACAAAGACAAGAACGGTCAGAATGGGAAACAGCTTCTTCCCTCAGGCCATCAGGATTCTGAACTTCCAGCCAAATCATATTCAAAGTGTCTCTGCATAATTTGTTCTGTACTCAACAATGTTTAATTTATGCTCTTTACTTTGTTTATCTAAGCTTATTTCATTTGTAGATTTAATTCTTACTTTCCTAAGTTATTGTGTATTATGTGTACTACTGTGCTTTCCTCCCTGGTCTAGAGAAACATTGTCTCGTCTGACGGTACACATGTATATAGTTAAATAACAATAAACTTGACTAGGATTTATTGATAAATTGGACACTGATTTTAACGCAATAAACTGCTGGAACTCTCCTCTTGCTTGTTTTGGCAGGAAGTCTATAACCAACCTTACTGTGAGGCAGAATAATTACTGTTACCTCTTGGCAAAACCCTAGATAAATGCACCAAATGGACAAATAGGTTTGTCACTGACTGAAGTGTTAATTAGCTCAGGACTTGTGGATCCTACAGAGACAAAATAGCTTTGAGAAAGTAAATCACTAAAATGTTGATAAATTAATCTTCACTAATATGCCATTTCAATTGTACATTATATAAATTACATAAAATGAATTGAGAGACGTATCGCCTCGGACATAATGATTCACTGACCTTTCGCATGCAGTGCCTTCCATTTCTCACGGTTTTGTTGTAATATTTCATTCCAGCTACTTTTAAAGTTCTTCAAATCCACAGTAAGCAGGGAAGAGTTTATTGAGGAACATCCTTCAGCCCCTGTATGCTTCAGCTTTGAATGTTTCACATCAGTAGGTGGAATACTATTCAGACTGGAGACAAGGAAAATAAATAGATTCACAGTAAAACAGCAGAAACAAGTAAACACAGTGGCTCAGACACTGATAGGGAGATGGGATGGGCTATGTTGTGCTTAGTCATTAAATGGTTCAAGAACCCATAAAGCTGAGGGGCATAGAGATCCTACCAAATAAACAATATAATTAGTGGGCAGAATGAAACAGCAGCACACATCCTTGCATTTTTGAGGTTGGAGAGGGCCATGATGCATGCTGATGTATAAAGTGCCTCCCAAAGCAGATAGCTTTTGGCTCCTGCGACCTTTTGAGATGATCAGCTTAGACTCCTGCTCCTCCTACTTACCAAAAGCCCAAAAAATTATAAAATACTTTCAATTTCCTATCTAGACAATCAAATTTACATTTCAAGGAGCGGAATAAATTCAGAC
Source organism: Mobula birostris (assembly GCF_030028105.1). Lineage (NCBI taxonomy): Eukaryota > Metazoa > Chordata > Chondrichthyes > Myliobatiformes > Myliobatidae > Mobula > Mobula birostris. The sequence goes on from NC_092370.1 coordinate 145,801,312, forward strand.
AGAGGTCACATTGTTATTGCTGGAACCTAATCTGCTTATTTACACAGGACTGTACTGGTGGCCATCTACAGCTAAACTTGGGAGCCAGTCAGATCAAGGTGGGGGAGGTCTGAGAATGACTGGGAGCCCTATACTTCATCTTTATCGTTTCCCATCTCTGTCATTGGTCAGTCTCCATCAACTTCTCCCTGGAAGAGCTGGATCAGGACAGGGCTATCAGCTGCCAATTATCCCTTCAGCAGTCATTTCGGAGAGTGATGGGAATTAGAAAATTAAAAACAAGAGAAACCACATCACCATAAATGAAAATGAGTTACAGTCAGGGAGATGAGGTGTCTTGATCTCAAACACCAACCTGCAACGTCGAAATCCACAAGCACCAGGGCGGGATGCTTCATCAATAAGAGGAGTTACAATCTTTTCAGATATATCAGTCAGAACCGAAAATGTTGGCTCCACAATAAAATCAATGAAGCCTAAAAAAAAAGTTATGGCAATTATCTTACAATGAACAAATGTTGCAATGCTAACAACCCTTCTATTAGCCGTATATACAAAAATGTACTGCTGCAGATGCTGTAAGCAATGGAGGCGTCCATAAATATTGGTTAAAACTTATGACCCTGTATTTTACAAGCTCCTACCTGAATGGCTGAAAACTTTAGGAAGATTCCCCACAGCAAAGCCTTTCATATCATTCGGGCACAACAGGAAATAAGAGCATGTTGAAAGGCAAATGTTTACACCTCCGTTAGATATACAAAACTTTGATGGCTGGCAAAGGCCAGGTCCACTGGAAGTGTCACAATCATACACTTAGACATTCCTTCACACAATTTCATTAAAAACATGACATGCAGTTGAAAACTGGACTGAGAGAAGAACAATGTGATTGCATATCACCAACCAGAGTCTAGAAATTGCATTACTATCTTACTGCCCTTTAACAACATAAAAGGTCAGAATCAGAATCAGGTTTATAATCACTGGCATGTGTCATGAAATGTGTTAACTGAGCAGCAGCAGTTCAATGCAATACATAATTTCGAAGAAAATTAAATAAATTACAATATATGTGTATCAAATAGATTAAAAATTATGAAAAAAAGAATATATATAAAAAATGTGAGGTCGTGTTCATGGGTTCAAAGTCCATTTAGGAATCGGATGGCAGAGGGAAAGAAGCTGTTCCTGAATCACTGAGTGTTACAGATGTCACCAATGTTTTTTGCGTAAGGAGCATTTTCCTTTGTGAGATTCAGAGAAGAACACCATTGTGTAAAATAGTGCTGAAACTGACTTTGATAATTTCATGGTGACTTTCGTCACTGCCTGCAAGCACTCAGGCACACCGGGTGTAATCCTGAAAGCCGGTACTTCCTTTACTACTTGGGCAGGGTAGTGGCACAGCTGTCAAGCTACTGCCTCTCAGCGCTGAAGTCCAGAGTTCAATCCTGACCCCAGGTGTGTCTCTGTATAACTTGCACATTCTCCCCAGGTGCTCTGGGTCTCCTCCCACATCCCAGAGATGTGCAGGTTAACTAGCCACTGCAATTTTCCCCATAACGTGTAGGTGAGTGATGGAATCTGTGGGAAAGTGATGAGTGTGAAAAGAATAAAAGAACGGAATTAATGCAGTAGTGTAGATGGCTCATCCTCAGCAGGCCTATTTCTCTGCTGTATATCTCAATATATCAATGTAAGCAACGCTCTTTCAATGGGAGTGGGGAGATGCATCTCTACCAAAGGAGGGGTAAGGTCCACTAGCCTACAGGTCACCCTGGGCAAGTTTTAGCACCTGCTTAGCCTCCTGATCAGGGGCGGGTGGAGCCATAGGAGTAGAAAGTGGACGGTCGTTTGTGCAACTAGTGCACATCACCACTCCTGGTTACCCGACTGATGACGCCATGCAGGCAATCTCTGAAGAGTACTGATAACGACTGGGGTCACCCATCTTGAAAAGACACTGCCCAGAAAAAGGTAATGGCAAGCCACTTCTGTAGAAAAATTTGCCAAGAACAATCATGGTCATGGGAAGACCATAATTACCTATATCATGCAACACGGCACATAACGAACAATAGCGTTCAACTACTGAATGATGTTTCTACTGAATGAATGTATGCTCCAATGAACAGAGGAGTGTTGGGGATGGGAGAGTGTATCAATGGGAAATCAGACAGGCCTGGACATGATGATGAAGAACAGTATCTAGGAGAATTGTTCTTTGTGCATGAACTTGATATCTTCTAGCATTGTGTGTAGGTACTGTTTGAATTTGCAACTGGGCAAACATTGTGAATGTTGTTGCGGAGACAATGGAATACTTCACAGGGAAATCTGACAATGCCATTCAAGGCATCTTTCAGTTGAGGTCTGAGCTGTTAAATAGGACTTCAAGAAAGTGTTAGTATGACACAAAGTGTTTTTTCCCCCCACCAATTTAACTGCAAAAACCCAATTTCTAATATTTAGAAGACAATTCAAATATTTCTGTCATGTCCAAAAACTTGAAAACTAAGAACTTTCTAAAACCATCAAATATATTTTAAACAGCTCCAAATACTATAAAATACATTTAAGCATCTCAAATTCTAAATTAACAAGCCATTAGAGATGTTATTAAATGTTCTTGGAAAATTTTAATAAGGACTTTTAAATAACCTACTTGAAGGTCTATCTAAATGACCAAACCCTTACCTGATATTTTTAAATGCCAATTCCCTTTCATTCAGATCATTGAGAGAACACAGTGAGCAACCTCAAACCTGGCATAAAATTATGTGGTAGGTTCTTATTATAAAATTTGAGTAACTAATTCAAAGTTCAAAGTAAATTGATTTTCAAAGTACGTATATGTCACCAATTTTTTGCAGGCATTCACAATAGTACAAGGAAATACAAAAGAATCAATGAAAAGCTACACACAAACACTGACAAATAAACCAATGTGCAAAAGACAAACTGTGCAAATACTAAACACGATTAATAATAATAGTCCAAGTTGCCACTGCCTAAGCAAACTCTATGATGAGTCTATAGTTTCAAAATGCACCCTGTTGGCTCATGGTGAATTGCTGTTAGCAAAGTTAGCATTTCTGTAATTGTACACGCCTGCATGAGTATCATTACTCTACATAATCCAGGGCGATATTTTTTTTTTCCAATGAGAAACATCAAATAATTAATTCACTAGACAATTATCATTAATCAGATGATCTCAGTTAGTTGTTGCCTGGATTATAGACACAAGCCCAGTGAGTAAATGGCAATAACACAATGTGATATCTCAATTCGTGTAATTAATTCTCAGTCTTTTTCCTTATTCACATGTTAGTAAATGACTGGACTATTAGAAGCTTCTGCAGCAGTCTCAAAACCTCCTGAAGTCTTTTTTTATGATTAACAGAGGAAGTGATTCCATTTTTTCCAGTAATTACACTTAGTTTGATAAAGCTGTGAAATATTCTGTACCGTTCACTAGTGTTGAATTAGGAACAGCTTGCAGCATTAGTAGCGGGAGGCAAACAACTAACTAGTAGTAACTAACTAAGAACTAACTAAGTGTCCAAATTGGTCAGCAAGCTGTTCCCCTATTCTGCAGACCTTTGGAAACTTTGCTGTTGTCAGACCAGTGGGACCCACCAAATAAAACTGTGTTCTGGTATGCACTGCAATACACACAAAATGCTGGAGGAACTCAGCTGGTCAGGCAGAATCTAAAACATGAATAAACAGTCAGCACTCTGGGCCGTGACCCTTCTTCAGGACTGCAAAGGAAGGGGGAAGTTACCAGAATAAAATACAATGGTGGGGGGGGGGCAGAAGGAGGCTAACTGGAAGGTGATAGGTGAAGACAGGTGGGTGGGAAAGGTCAGGCGCTGGAGGAGGAGGAATCTGATATGACAGGAGAGTGGACCATAGGAAAAAGGGGAGGAGGAGGGGATAGGAGGTGAGAAGAGGTAAAAGGTTAATGTGGGAAATAGAGGAAGAGACAGGGGGAAGGGGAAATCAATATTCATGCCATCAGGTTAGAGGCTACCCAGACAAAATATGAGATGTTGCTCCTCCACCCTGAGGGCAGCCTCATCTTGTCACAAGAGGAGGCCATAGGCTGACATGTTGGAACAGGAATGGGAATCAGAATTAAAATGCTTGGCCACTGGGAAGTTCTGCTTGAGGGGGATGGAGTGGTGGTGCTCAGTGAAGCAATAATGGTCTGTGTGTACGATTGAATTAGGGAACATAGAATAAGAGAGTTTCATTTGGGCGCCAGCTGTTAGATTGGATCTCAGGCTACACCAACTGGCTTTGACTTACTTGGTTTATGTCTTTTTAAGCACCACTGTAACATATACTGCCTTTCATCCTGTATTCAGGGATGTTGAAAAGTAATGACCGGAGCCACTGTAATGTCTTGCCTTGCTTCCTTTAACAGCCTGGGATATATTTCATCTGGTTCTGGTAATTTATTATTCTCAAATATGCTAACACCTTTAATATTTTTCTTTTTTGATATACTCAAACAATATATTGCATGCTAACTCAACACTCTCATTGTTTTCCACCCCATTTCTCCACACTGCCTCCCCATCTCATTCAAGAACACGTGCAACTTTTTTGGCCCCTAATATTTTTTCTTCTTAATCTTTTCTATAATCTATACTCTAATCTGCTTTGATTTTGCATCGCCTTTCTCTCTTACTTGCACACCTGCTCTTTAACAATTTTTACCAGGTTGCTGTATAGCAACTCCTCAGTTCAGGAACATTCAAGCTTCAAATACTCACCCTAATGCTGCTAAATCTTTTGATGCTAGATTTCAGTTCATGAAGTTATTGTTTACTATTAGAAATGGTACACCATTTACTGTAGAGAATTACACTGTTTAAAAATGCCCATTATACAATTTGCCAAATGTTTTTGACTTAAACCATTTCACCTGATGCAATGTTTTCTAGGACCCTAACCCCTTACTAAATCAAGCAATGGGCCATTCAGTTCACCGTAAATAATCTCTCAATCTTCCCTTTTGTCTGCATGAGTACATGATGAAGGCCTGAGGAACATTTCAATTTGTAGATGAGGGATCTTGACTACATGTGGTACAATGTCAAAGGTAATAGAAGTACTACTGGAAGAAGAGGGCACCAGCAAACAACATGACCAAGGGCGACATCCTTCAGACAGTTGACGAAACTACTTCCACTTCTTTTACATCTTTTTCTTTCAAATTTGGTTCTACTACTGTTGGAGACTGTGATCTACAGTTGGGATGGTGTGTTTTTGTGCCTGTTGAGTGATCTAGCATTTTGCTGTCTCCAAGGGGTTTCTGTGAAGCGCGCGGCGTCAAGGCCAGGAAGCCAGGAGTCAGGGCACAAGCTCACGATCCACTCCATTTCTTGCCAAAATTGCCGATTAAAGCGCCGAGGAAGATTGAAGATTGACAGCATCAGGGTGAGCAGGTGTTCAGTGCCCTCTACCATCTTCTCTCTCTCTCCCTCTTCCTGCCCCCCTGCCCCATGTTCCCGGAGGAGAGTCCCTGTATTCGAATGGTCTCTCTTTCCCACGATGGTGTCAGAGGATGGTGCTGGAGTTCTGGAACTTGGGCAAGATTTAATCGATATGGTTTGTGGATTGACTCTGTGTTTCTGCTTTCTGATCACTCCTTTTTTTGTTGCTATTTTGGGCAACTTAGAATCAGGGTCACTGCAAATAATGAACACTGAGGTGAATTGAACATGCCTGGACTCTTTCTTCGATTTTGTGTTTTAAATTCTGTGCTTTTCGCTCTTTTCTTTTGTTGTCCTTTGCATGATTTATTTTTTTGGCTCGGGGGCTGTTCCATGTTTTTACTTTGTTTCGTGGTTGTCGTGGGGAAGACGAATCTCAGGGTTGTATACTGCATAAATACTTTGATAATAAATGCACTTGGAAGCTTTGCAGCTCTAGCACTGTGATTTCAATCCAGACCTCCGGTGCTATTTGAGTAGAGTTCAGAATCAGGTTTATTGTCACTGACATATGACGTGAAATTCGTTGTTTTGTGGCAGCACTACATACAAAATAACTATACGTTATAGTAAGAAATACATTAAAAATAAATGAGTAGTGCAAAAAGAGAGCAGAACAGTGAGGCTGAGCGTTAATGGGCTTATGGACCGTTCAGAATCTGATGGTGGGGAGGAAGAATCTGATCCTAAAACAATGAGTGTGCATCTTTAGCCTCCTCTACCTCCTCCCCAGCGGTGGTAATAAGACGGCGGCATGTCCTGGATGGTGAGGCTCCTTAATGGTGGATGCCTCCTTCTTGAAGATGCCATCGATAGTGGGTGGCTAGTGCCCACGATGGAGCTGGCTGACCCGCCATGGGCACTAACCAGCTAGCTTGCTGTGTTTCTCCGTGATCACAGATGTTTTCTCCAGGTTCTCCAGTTTCATCTCATGTCCCAAAGGCCAGTGGGTTTGTAGGTTAACTAACCACTGTGCATCGTCCATAGTGAATAGATGAGTGGTAGAATCTGGTGAGGAATTGGTGGGACTATGAGGAAAATGGGATTAGTGTAAAATGGGTGCATTTGGCAAAGGGATTGGTTTTATACTCTGAATCAATGGAGCTTGTAGAGTGGTAGCCTGAGAGATAAGACCACTAACTGCAGTGGCTTATCACTCCACTAAAGCACAAAGGCTCCAAGTAGCCTTCATCTGTGTTTCAAAGAGGCAGATGCTGCTCCACAGGTCTTTACATGTGCCATTCCACCATAAAGTGCCAATGGCAGCTAGCACAGGCTACACGTATACCAGGAGGGAAATACACTTAGCTGCAGAAAAGTTCTTGTGAGAAGTTAGAGACATCCCACACTTCTTGTCATCTAGACAGGACTCTGTGCCAATCATTTTCATGTGGCCCACATCAATCTCCCCAGTATTCTTTGTTTCCTTCCCCAATCCTCTTACCAGAAGTGATCTACAGTACAAACTTAGCTCTCTGAAAGGCTGGCACATGGCTTTCCAATCTTTCTGGCCTCCTTGCAATCTGTAGAGTTGGGTGTCTCTTCAACTGAAACTCAAGCTTCTAATGTGGTCTCTTGAATCCTTGTGGTACCAATAGCTGAGTTTGTGCTGACCGTTGTCAGACACAAGGAGTCATTGTGTTTCACCTCCTTTGACCAGAATCTCCTGTTTGGTGAGGGAGTGGAGGCTGGTAATAGATAGCAGCAGAAATTGTGAAATTAAGAACAAGAGCATGACAATGATGTGCTTCGGAAGTCTGTGGAGGACATGTGGATGATCTCTAGCAGAACATTCATTGCAGTGGGGCAAGGGGGCCAGTTAAAGGTCCAGTAGATACTATGCCCATGACATTCTCTGTTGCAAAGGGGTTATAACCAGTGTCACCCCAGCGTCAGTGCCGCAACTAAATCCCTGCTGCAACTAAAGGTATCATTGTCATAAGAGTTACGCAGTAACTCAGTTACGCAGTATGGGTGGCTGTCACAATTCAGCTGCAACGGGCTGTGTGATAAGTGTGTGCTTTCAATTCTATGAATTGATCAGAGCTCTAACTCAGTTAGGAGAGTGAAGAAATGGCTGTCACAGTGGCATTGATGTTCATGCACATGGGGTGAAAATCTAGGTGTGTGAATGGCACAATGGAGACTGCTTAAAGTCTGTGTTTGTGAACTACAGTTCTAAACACTAGAGTGAAGTTATGGACTTTCATCCTGCATTGTGGCAAGTCAAACTGGATAGTTTCATGTTTTACCACTCTGTTGCCAACGCCTCCACCTTGGTTCGGGGTTCCTGCTGATGAGACAATGTTTCCTTCTCTCAATCACAGAAGTGTGAAGGTCATGTCCATAAAGCAAGGATAGCGCGTGGGTTTTACATTTCCTTCCTTGAACAGTTTCCCTTGCAGCCAATTCAACTGAGGCCCCACCAACGCACTTGGTAATACTGTAGGGTGATTGAGGTATACATTTTAAGGGCTGCAGCTCAGATATACAGCGTGTTAATGGAGGAATGCTGGGTGTTTGCTGCACAGCGCTGCCAGACATCATTAAAAGGGAAAGGTATATTTGGGCACTAATTCTACACATAAACGGTTTTTAAATGATGTGGTCCCATTTCACATCCAATGTGCTGTATAGCATGAACTGATGCACCCCAACTGGAGTGCAGTCTCTCATTCCTGTTGAGGTTCATCCAGGTTCTCATGATATTTAGGGAGAGGTTGAACAGGTTAGGATTTCATTCCCTGGAGCATATGAAAATGAGCTGAGATTTGATAGAGGTATGCAAACTTATGAGGGCTATAGATAGGGTAAATGCAAGCGTGCCTTTTCCACTGAGGTTGAGTGAGAATAGAGCTAGAGGTCATAGGTTAAGGGTGAGAGGTGAAATATTAAAGGGGAACCTGTGGGGAAACTTCTTCACTCAGAGAGTGGTGCACTTGTGGAATGAGCTGCCAGTGGAAGTGTTGGATGTGGGATCGATTGCAACATTTAAGAAGTTTGGTTAAGTACATGGATGGGAAGATATGGAGGGCTATTGTCCAGGTGTAGGCAACAGGGACTAGGCAGAGTAACAGTTCCACATAGACTAGATGGGCTGAAGGGCCTGTTTCAATGCTGTGGTGCTCTATGACTATATGAAACACAAACAGCAAATTCTGGAATCTGGAGCAACAAACAATCTGCTGGAGGAACTCAGTTTTCTGAGCAGCATCTACAGTAGGAAAGCATTTCACACACTGGCATCCCCCTCCCCCATCTAGTTTTGATTCCATCTGCCATTCAAGTCTCCCCTAATGGTTCTTATTATCTCTTTCCTTACTTATCAGATTCTAGCACCAGTAGCCCTTTCATGTTCCTGCTTATCACTCTCCTAGCTGTCCCCACCTTCATGTCCCTACCTCTAGCTGGTCCCACCTGCCTCTTTTTATAGTCTGCCTCTATGTATCATCTGTTCTCACTTACCCTTCCACCACATCTTCATTGTTCAATCTGCCCACCATCTTCCACCCCTCCGCAGTCCACCAGATGTCTCTCCCTCTCTCTCCCTTCCCCCCCCCACACAAAGTTTAATCAACGCAGTTTGTGTATTCAACTCTATAGTTTATGTTATGCTGTGTTTCTGGTTTCTGGTTGCTCTTTTATTATGTTGCTATTTTGTGTGACTTTGATCGGGGCAGACTGGTTCTGTGGATCAAACCAGCAACACAGCGCTAGATTGAACTGAGCTGAAACTGAACATTCCTGGGGTCTTTTGTTGACTTTGTGGTTTAATGTTTTATATTCTGTGTTCATCACTTGTTTTCTTTTGCCTTTTGCATGATTGGGGGTTTGAAGTTTTTGTTTTTCTTTGAACATGTTCCATGGTTTTCTTTGTTTCATGGCTCTCTGAGGGAAGACAAGCTCAGAGTTGTATTATTGCACGCATACTTTGATAATAAATGTACTTTGAATCTTTTTATCACCACACCCCTCTCCTCTTCATACTAAAGAGCTCCCCTCTTCACTCTTGAACCCCATGGAAGCTTTTCACCTAAAATGTCAACAATTCTTTCCCTCACGGATAGAACTCCTCCAGCACATTGTTGTTCGAAGTCCTTGGAACTCCACATCCAACTACACCCACTGGACCTTCACCAATAAGACTGCACCAGTACAACAAGAGACATTCCACCACATTTCAAGTCCATTTGGAGGTGTCCATGAAATGGTCTCCAGGTCCTGAAAATGAATGTTAAGAAATCAGATTCTGTGCTGTGTGTCCATGGCCTCACTTCTAGTTCCAATTGGAGGGCAGAAATGAATTTGGCTGTGTCATAATTGTCTACGCATTGAAAAAGGGAAAGGTATATTTGGGCACTAATAATTTACACCTGAGAATGTATAATAAGGGTGTGGAATGGTTGCATTTTTATTAAAAATATCATTAGCTCTGTCTGCAGCTGCTGTATTTCTTTATGTAAGTGCCAGGAAGTTTGGGATTTTCACAAATACAGAATCCAAATCAGAATCAGGTTTATTATCACTGGCATGTGTGTGGAATCTGTAGTTCTGTGTCAGCAGTATAGTGCAATAGATAAAATATACTACAAATCACAAAAAGAAGTGTCTGTGTATATTTAAAAATCTGTTAGTGCAAAAATAGTGAAGCAGTGTTCACGAGTTCATGCACCATTCAGAAATCTGACGGCAGTGGGAAGAAGCTGTTCCTAAAATCTTGAGTGTGTGTTTTAGAACATGCAGGTACAAGTGCAGAAGTGCCATATCTCCTGACAAGTGAATTTTTGAGAACTACATTCTAACATTGGATTTGACATGGAATCCAGTAGGATTTGGTGGAGGTAGATAGTTAACGTGGTACTATTTCTAGATATAATAAAATTGGTGTTAATTTAAGGTTTTTTGTTTATTTCTATTTTTAAATACAGTATTTTAAACTAATCTTCAGATTTGTTCTAATGTGGATTATCATGAATATTTAAGACCATCAGATATAGCAGCAGAATGAGGCCATTTGACCCAGTGAGTCCGCTCTGTCTCTTCATCATGGCTGATCCAATTCTCTCTCAGCTCCAATCTCCTGCCTTCTCACCACGTCCCTTCATGCCCTGACTAATTGAGAATCTATCAATTTCTGCGTTAAATACACCCAATAACTTGGCCTCTACAGCTGCCTAAGGCAGCAAATTCCACAGATTCACCATACTCTGGCTAAAGAAATTCCTCGTCATCTCCGTTCTAAATGGATGTTCTTCTATTCTGAGGCTGTATCCTCTGGTTTTAGACTCTCCCACCAATGTCAGAAACATTCACTGTGTTTGACAGCTGCTAACTCAAGAGGCGCAGCATACTATCAAGTTTATCACAGATGTGCCTTGGTTGTGGATGGCTCTACTCACTTCAACGTCCCACCCACAAAAGAACTTGGAACATATTACACAGGTACAGGAATACACCCTTTGGCCCACAATGTTGTGGGAGAAAAATACCGCTGTCTACTCTATCTGTCCCTCTCATAATCTGATAAAACTTCCATCAGGTTTCCACTCAGCCTCTGCTGTTTCAGAAAGAAAAAAAAAACAAGTTTGTCCAACTTCTCCGTATAGAAAATGTCCTCTAATCCAGCAGCATCCTGGTAATTCCCCCCTCCCAAACCCTCCATATCTTGGAGATCTACTCATGTATAGAAAACCAAGCTGGTGTGCAGGGCATTCTCACTGAGGGCCTGGCCAACTTCAGTCAAACGGTTCCTACTAAAGAATGTGAATAAGCTAAGTTTAAACTTAGTCTGGAAAACAGTGGCAAGTGTATCACAGAAATACTTCCGAGTGGAACAATTTTGAGGCACTCTGTGAATCCTCATCCTCGAAAATGAATGGGCAAAAAATATGTGCAGGATTCCCATAACGTTCCTTCATTGCCAATTCTCAGCACTGGAAATAAATTGGATGATATTTACAGTTGTGTGCCATTAACTCCACAGATCTTTTGTTCACTTGTCACAAAGCAATAGGTCTTACTTCTCAACTTCACAAACATATTTAACAGCAGTGAAGCAGATGCAAGATGATCCCACTGCATTTACCAATGTAAAGAAAATATAAGTTCCAAACAAATTCTACAAAAATTCCTACAATGGCTGAGTGAAACAGTGAGCATTTAAAGAATTTCTGTCCAGTAAAGTCTTAATACAGGTCGCCAACCACAAATGTACATATTAAATCTGATTTTTGTGGATTTTTCCATTGCTACTCTAGATGCCTTTGAAACAACCAGTTTCACCTTTCAGAGTACTGTGAGGAGAATATGAGCTGTTTATAGGTCCATTCTCTGGAGCTGGGAGACTTAAATCAACATACCAATTCCATATTCAGCTGTCGATTGTGCACCTGATCCTTGGGGACCGCACAATCATTTAGGCACTGCACTGGTGGAGAAAGCAAATGTTAGCAGACTAAGCAACACACATCAAAGTTGCTGGTGAACGCAGCAGGCCAGGCAGCATCTCTAGGAAGAGGTACAGTCAACGTTTCGGGCCGAGACTAAGTTATGTTATAAATTATTGGCAATATTTTAGACCTTGAAGAAGCTGCTCCATACACTGTAATTAGCCCATAACTTGTTGGATGACCCCTCTGCCGTACAAAAACACCACTGAACTTGAGAGTCTTACCTATTTGGGACTGGGCCACCATGGTTGAATTACGATCGCAGAGTGGAGAAAACGGAAGTCCCAATTCAGCCTCTTTGTCACCCTGGATATGACAAAAAAAATACAATCAAGAAATGATGGTCTGTAATGTAAATGCAAAATTAAACTCTGGAATCACCCCTACTCCAGAAATATTGTTCATATTTTATTTTAGAAATACAGCACAGCATCTGGCCCTTTCGGCCCAATGAGCCTTTGCTTCCCAATAACGTCCATGTGACTAATTAACCCTGGAACCCGTACATCTTCGGAATGTGGGAGGAAGCCAGAACTGTCATAGGAAACTCACCAGGTCATGGGGAGAAGGTACAGCAGCGGGAAATGAACCCAGGACGCTGGCATTGTGATAATGGCACGCTAACCACTGCACTACTGTGCCATACAATTGCAAAGTTTCAACGTCTCATTTTTCAATTTCTATGAAAAAAAGTTTCGGTTCAAGGAAAAAAAAAATCAGTAAGTTATCATAGGAGTGTCTCTATGTGACTTTTGCACCAATCTGTGGGATACTGAGATGTGCACAGTGCCATTCCATGAGAGCATTATATTCATGGCCTGCCGCTCTACCAGTGATGTTCAATCATATGTTCACTAGATGATCAACCATGATCTCAGAATGGCGGTGCAGGCTCCAGGGGCCGAGTGGTCTACTTCTGCACCTATTATCTATTGTCTACCAGCAGCAGCACATGCACCCACACAGCAGCAGACCAGACTTGACTCAAGTCACTGAGAACAAGTCCAGGACTGTGTGTGTGCCGTGCGGTGAGGTGGCAGCAAGTTATAGTAGCTCCGTGTGTTTGTTTGTCTTAACGTTATATACCATGTTCCTTTCATTTATTTTTGTACTGGCTAGCAATACTGTGAAATAACAATGGACATTAATCTGTTTAAGGACGTTTTCATCATCCTTCTGGTTCTTGGGATACTTTATTCAATCTTGTATTTTGATTACAATAGTGGAAAACTGGCTCTGTTACAGGAGTCAAACTGGACAAACCGGAGGCAAAGGACCCTGTGGAAAATCCTGGCAATTCTGGACAACATATCTCACCCTCTGCATGCCACATTGGCTGAACAGAGAAGCACTTTTATTAACAGACTAAGGCAACTGTGCTGCTCCAAAGAGCACTATATGAGGTCATTCTTACCCTCAGCCACTAGGCTCTAGAATGAATCAACCTATAGCTGAGAAAGTGATGACCCCCCCTCCCCCCTTCTGTTAGACTGTTTGGGATCATTTTTTTTTATTTTTTCTTACTTCTCTTCTAATATTTGTATATCTGTGCAGTTGTTATGCTCTGTGACATCGTAATTTCCTTAGGGATCAATAAAGTATCTGCAGTATTTATCTACCTAGATAGATAAGCTCACATTCATGGGCCCACAGGACCCCGATGCCACCTCCAGCTGTTACTAGCACCTTCCCATGATTAACCTGCTAACTCAGTTATTAACACAGCACTTACCCCTAGAAGTTGATTGCTAGTTCAACTCACACCCTTAAATTTAATTAAACATCCAGTCTCCAAAATGTATTTCTTGCTGAAATCTTGCTTCAACTGCCAAAAACCTCCCCAATCAGCTGACTTTATCCATCGCCCCTGATCTTACTAGCCCCTCAAGTTCCTGACCAATGCCATGACTACCGTGCTCCTCCTCTATGGCTACCAGTCATAACCTACACGCTTTTCTTTGTGCATAGACCATACAGGCCTGACACATGCTCCATGGTACCTTGGCCTTCGCACTCTGCATCGTTCTGCAGAAGGGTTAATATTGACGGAACACACCATGCTGCACTATTTAAAGCACTGAGATGGCGTACTGGCATAACTCATGGAACTGCTGTCTCACATCACCAGGGAGGCAGATTCAGTCTTGACCCCAGGTGTGGTCTGCGTGGAGTTTGCACATTGTCCCTCTGACTGTATGGAGGGAGTTCAACTGGCGGCAGTGTTCAAAGACATCTTCAGTCTCTCACTGCTGCAGTTGTAGGTTCCCACTAGCTTCAAAAGGGCAACAATTGTACCAGTGCCCATAAAGGGCAGGCCTCAACTACTATCACCCAGCAGCACACATCTACTGTGATGAAGTGCATTGAGAGGTTGCTCATGGTCAGAATTAACTCCTGCCCACTGCAATTTGCCTACCACCACAACAGGTCTAGAGTGGATCCAATTGCACTGCTCAGTACTCAGCCTTGGATTACGTGGACAATAGTTATACCTACGTCAGACTGCCGTTTAATAACTACAGAGTTCATTACAATCATACTTACAATCAACAAGCTCCAAAACCTGGGCTTCTGCAACTTCCTTGACTTCCTCACCAGGAGACCACAGTCTATACGAATCAGAAATAAAACCTCCTCCTCACTGACAATCAACACTGGCGCACCTCAGGGATGCGTGCTTAGCCCGCTGCTCTATTCTCTCTACACCCACGACAGTGCGGCTAGGTACGGTTCAAAAGCAGTTTATAAATCTGCCAATGACACACCAGTTTTCATCAAGGGATCAGCAGTGGAAAAGGTGAGCAGTTTCAAGTTCCTAGGCGTCCACATCTCTGAACATCTATCCTAGGCCCAACATATTGATGCAGTTGCAAAGAAGACACAATAATGGCTATATTTCATTAGGTTTTTGAGGAGATTTGGTATGTTACCAATGATACTTGCAAATTTCTACGGATGTACTGTGGAGAGCATTCTGTCTGGCCGTATAGTTATACCTGGTGTGGTGGGTGGGCACTGCACGGGATTGAAATAAGCTGCAGCAAGTTGTAAACTCAGCCAGCTCCTTGAAGAGCGCCTGCATTAAGGACTCCTTCAAAAGGTGATACTTCAAAAAGGTGGCATCCATCACCCAGGAATGCCCTCTTCTCATTGCTACCATCAAGAAGGAGAGCCTGAAGACTCACACTCAGTGTTTTAGGACCAGCTTCTTCCTCTCCACTATCAGATTCCTGAATGGACAATGAATCCATGAGCACTACCTCAATATTTTCCCTCTCTTTTTGCACAACTTAATATTTATATATATACTTTTTGTAATTTATAGTGTTTTATTATGTATTGCAATGTGCTGCCAAACAACAATTTTCATGACATATGCCAGTGATATTAAACCTGATTCTGATTCAAGTACCAAAGGTTTTCAAAGCCTTTGTTCACCCTCTAACTATGCAGAGTATATATTTCATATGGATCATTTGGTACCAGAATCCCGTATCAGAGTCATTAAATATGGCCACTATTTAAAAACAATAATTGTCCTTTGGGGGATCCATGCATATGTCAAAATCACACCCAAGGACATTCAAATCAAAGAACAACAGTACATTAGAGTAACCTCAGCTGAATTAGTACCTGTCTGAAGAACTCCTCCAACAAAGCCATTGTCCAGCGATAATGCATGTCCCAAGTTTTAGCAGGATGGCTAATGTCAGCTGTGTGCAGCAAAAGTGACAGGGCCTTTGGTTTATCAATCCTGCAAAATCAACATGATGCCAAGAGTTATAGGCTGCAGAAGGCTGCCAAGTCACCAATTAAAGAATACAAGTTATGTAAATTGTGATGAATTTTAGATTGATGATGAGAACACAAATCATGGATTCAATGAGTGGAAAATCAATCCAATTCTGGTCAAAGGTACAGAAGTAAATAATAACATTAATCTATTGTCTGTATCTTTCCTGTTAAATATTAAAAAAATGCATGTTTCTTTGCATATAAGATGTTTCTTTTGCACTTTAGTTATAATACCCTTGATTCAACTCTGATGGTGAATACAAGTAACCAAAGATATTACTTGAGTTGTGCTCATTCACTGTTTAAACTGCAAAAATCTGCAAGTAGACGATGACTTCCATCCTTCCACTCCAGCGTGTGATCTTGATCTTCAAATAACCTTGATCTCAGTTGATCAAAAGCTGAGTTGGTGGATTTCATCATAAATATCTGCTTTAGCTAAGAGGTTGCTCCTGAGATATGGGAAATGGCCTATGTTCTTCAAGGTTTTGCTGGGAACCTTCATTGTTGGATGGCAGTGTGGTACAGGTTGATAGATGACTCTGGTCTTGTGGGCACTAAATGTAAGGCCCATTTTTCTATAAGCTTTTGCGAAAATGTGAGAGGCAGCATGAAAGTGAGCCTGTGTGTGTATACATTCAACATGTGGTCTGCAAACTGTAGCTCAACCACTGAGGTTTAGGCCACCTTTGTCCAGGAGTCCAGTCACCACAGAGGGAATGCTGAATGTTTGTTGAAGGAGAAATTGCAACAATAAAGATGAACTGGAGGTAAAAGACATGACCTAGTTTGACACAGTCTTCACAGTGAATGATTCATCTGTAGGGCCAGGTTTAAGTAAAATACAGAATGAATTAGACAGGGATCAGTCCAGCAGTCATTGGTTGTTGTCATGGTGCAGATTACCAGAGTCATGTGGCTCTGCTCACACATTAGTGTTTATGTGATTAGGTGCTGCCTGGTATGTGCACTCTTGTTCACTCATCCACACACATGTGGGTTCAAGTATGGCAGCACTTGCCACTCCTTCCTCCTGGCATCTCACCACCTTCCTGCACACGTGCCCAGCTCTGCTAAGGTTGCCAACCCCAGCATCCAGACACATGTCAATCCCTGGTTCCTCCTCCATACATTATCCCTTTCCCGACTCCCAACTCTGAACGCACATCTAACCATATCCTCAACCTTTATCTGTCTGCACACTTAACCTCATCTCTGACCCCAATTTGATAGCACCCACAACTACATTCCCAGTTCTTGGTTCTGGCTGCACACCCAAGGATATCACCCACTCTTGCTGCACAACTAACCATATTCTCCAGTTCCCAGCTCTGGCTGTTTGACAAACTGTGTTCCTAGTCCCTGACTCCAGCTCTAGTCAAAAAACTAACCATTCCAGGGCCCAACTCCATCGTTGCATCTAACTGCATTCCTGTCCCCTTGTTCCATCTGCACTCCTGTGCCCAGCTCCTACCTTAGACCTAAATACCAAATGCACTGGCTACACCAGCAATGAGTGGAATAAAGTTTGCAAAGTAAATTTTTCTTCCTATGTTAAATCTTGTAAGTTTAAAGCAGAAATCAATAATAGTTGCAGAAAAAGAACCATCCAGGTCAATTTCACTTCCAAACCATTCTATTCAAAAGGTTCAAAGGAACACCTAAACAAGTCTGATGCATTTTGGAAACAACTCCTGTGGACCAATGAAGTTAAACTAGAACTTTTTGGCTGCAATAAGCAAAGGTATGTTTGGAGAAAAAAGGTTGCAGAATTTCATGAAAAGAACCCCTCTCCAACTGTTAAGCACGAGGGTGGATCGATCATGCTTTGGGCTTGTGTTGCAGCCAGTAGCACGGGGAACATTTACTGATAGAGGGAAGAATGAATTCAATTAAATACCAGCAAATTCTAGAAGCAAACTTCACACCGTCTGTAAAAAAGCCAAACGTGAAAAGACGATGGCGTCTACAACAGGATTATGAACCTAAACACGCCTCAAAATCCACAATAGACTATCTCAAGAGGCGCAAGCTGAAGGTTTTGCCATGGCCCTCACAGTCCCCTGACCTAAATGTCATCGAGAATCTGTGGATAGACTTCAAAAGAACAATGCATGCAAGACAGCCCAAGAATCTCACAGAACTAGAAGCCTTTTGCAAGGAAGAATGGGTGAAAATCCCACAAACAAGAATTGAAAGACTCTTAGCTGGCTACAAAAAGCGTTTACAAGCTGTGCTACTTGCCAAAGGGGGTGTTACTAAGTACTGCCATACAGTGCCCAAACTTTTGCTTCAGGCCCTTATCCCTTTTTGTTATTTTGAAACTGTAAAAGATGGAAATAAGAATGTTTTCTTGCTTGAAATATTAAAGAAATGTGTCATCTTTAACTTTAGGCCTTCTGGAAATTAGTTCATCTTTTACTCGCTTAGCTATTCACAGTAACAGAAATTTTGACCAGGGGTGCCCAAAGTTTTGCACACTACTGTACACTTAAGGCAGAGGTTGATAGATTCTGGATTGGTCAGGGCATGAACGAATATGGGGAGAAGGTAGGAGATTGGGGCCAAGAGGAAAATTGGATTGGCCATGATGAAATGAGGGAGCAGGCTCAATGGGCCAAATGGCTTAATTCTGCTCCTATATCTTATGGTCTTTGGTTCCTTAAGGTTGTTATGGGCGGGGTGGTAATGGGGACAAGCTCATTAAATTATGTTACATATTATTTTTTATTTATATAGTATATATATTGGTGAGCATTGGGCCCACAGACAAGGAAGCTCGTTGAACTCAACAACCGCTTTTTTATTATAAACACAAACAGACAGGCACCATGACTGGGAGAGTGAACTCAACCAGTCTCTCCAGATGGGGGAGGTGACCATCACACACCCCGGTTACAATCAGGGTGACCCACAAATATACAAGCGAATAACTGTATAATCCAAGCTAAAATGTAGCAATAAATGAACAGGAACTCCCACCATAATCCCACAGAAGCATTTTAACACAAGAACAATAAACAATACTGGTCATTAGAAACGCAGTGGTAGGCTGTCGACCACGACCCCTCCCCTCAGGGCGTCACACTACCCCCACACAAGGGGTCACCTATACCTGGCAACCCCAGAGTCCACAACAAAGTCCTAAAGTTCCGGTGGGTGTCGACACTGCCGCCTGTTTGTGTGAGGCAAGAGGCAGGACACCCAGTATCACTTCCTTCCTTCAACCTCGCCGGGTTAGTGGTGGCCAAGGGCTGACACAGTACCAGTCGGTCCCAGTACAGCACGATGGCCTTCCGCCGCTCAGGCAACAGCACCCGATATACCACATCGGAGATGCGGTCGAACACCTCTCCCAGCCCCTTCCAGTGGCTTCCAAGCCTGAGGGTTAGTCCCTTCTTCCGGGAGGGGCAGTAGACCCATGCTGGAACTCCCACCATGAACTGCTGCACTGGCACTCTAGACCAGCGGCCCAGCCCCTTCTGGAAGTGTCGCAACGTCCTGCCTGTACCCAGGCCAGTAGAAGTGTTCATGCAGCCTGCCCCAGCGTCTTTGTGACCCCGAAATGGCCGGGCCCCACCAGCCCGTCCACCGACAGCAGCACCGTGGCGCGGAGCCCCCGGGGGACCAGCTGCAGGAGATGTCGGTCACCATCGGACAACTGCCACCACCTGAACAGCAACCCGTCGGGGACTTCCAGCGTTCCCCACTGCGAGTACAGGGCTTTGGTCTCTGGGTCCAGGGCAGAGACCTCTGCCCACTCCGGCCGTCGTCCCACACTCAGCCGGGCCAACATCGGATCGCTCACCTGTTTGCTGTGCACTGCTGGTCCGTGATGGGGAGGTCGTCACCGGCGTCACCGTCGCTTGCTCCTGGTTCAGCGGTGTTGCGTTGGGCCGCTACCGGGTGTACTGCACTGTCCCGGGCTGCTGTGAAACCGGTGTGGTTACTGCTCCCACTGGGACCGCTTCCCGGAGCTGCCCTGCCGAAGAGCCACGGCTTCAGCACCGAGGGACAGTGTTTTCCCCGACACATCCACACGGGCCTCTAGTGGGACAGCAGGTCCAGGCCGATGATTCAGGACTCTCGGATGTCGGCGAGTCACACCTCGTGTCCACTGCGATGCACAACCTCCTCTTCCCTCGCATCGCCGCACAGTCACGGACCGCTGCCGTTGTCCACCGAGGCGGGGATGGCTGGTCCGTGCTGGGGAGAACACCGGGACAGATGGTAGTGATGGTTGACCCCGTGTCCATTAACATACGGCACCTGATGCCCTCCAGCATGCAGGCATCAACGTGTAAGCCTTGCTCTTCGCCCAAACGGCCCGCCCGGAGGGGTTCTGCTGCTCCTGGGCTGTGGCGTGGTGCCGGGGTGGGGTCGTCCCGGACCAAATGACCTGCCTCACCGCACCGGTAGCAGAGATCGTTTAATGGCCCGCGGCGCTAGTCGGACTTGCCTCACGGGCTCCTCCTCGTCACTTTCCTCCTCAGCCTCGGTGACACAAGCCTGGGCTCGCTGGTGGGGGGGCGACGCTGAAACACCTTGAGAGGCTAAAATTGCTTCTGCCCTCCCTCTCCGCCTCGTCCAGCGATGATGGCGACGTCAGCCGAACATGCTGCCGAAGGCGCTTTGGTGTCAGCGCCTTTACAAAGGCGTGGAGGGAAAGTTCTTCCTGGGCCGCAGGAGGGAACTGGGGCCGGGGTGGCCATGCCGAGCACGGTGGCAGAGATCAGCTGCTTCTGCCCCCGGACTTCCTCCCATACGGCGCCGTCTGCTCCACAGTTCTTCCCTCATTGCTTCCGCCAACGGCCTCTGCTCGAAACGCCGCTCCAGCGCCACTACGAGGGCCCTGTAGTCACACAGCTCCGCCGGCGTTAGGTCGAGGAGGGCCCGCAGGGCATCTTGTTCCAGTGCCGGGGCAAGGTGCACCGCTGTCTCGGTGGGACTCCACCCGTTGTGCCATGTGGCAAGTTTGACTTCCGCCGGGTGAGGTTCCGCTCTGTCCCCCAGGTTGAGGAGCCTGGGTACACTCACTCCGTCGGGGCTCCCTGGGAAGGCACAATGCTCGGTTCCCAGGACCTCCCTCCGGATCTCGTCTGCTTGAGCCCTGCCCATGGGTGCAGGGGGGAGGCAGACTGCTTGGACCCTCGTCTTATTCCCCGGGGTTAAAACACTCTGTCTGACGTTGTAGCTGTTCAATCTCCTGCATTCCATTCCTGACACCAATGTGGCGAGCATTTGGTCCATAATGACAGACGAGGAAGCTCGTTGAACTCAGCAACCGTTTCGTTGTGATAAACACAAACAGACTGGGCACCATGACTGGGAGAGTGAACCCAACCAGTCTCTCCAGATGGGGGAGGTGACCATCATACACCCCGGTTACAGTCAGGGTGACCCACAAATATACAAACGATAACTGTATAACCCAAGTTAATGCGTAACAATAAATGAAGTGGAACTCCCCCCCCCGCCAATAATCGACCACGCCCCCCCAGTGTTGCACTATATATATAAAATATTAAATACTTCCAATGGCGTGCGCCTCATATAGCTTCTGACAACCAAATCCAGCTGCTGGCCTTCATGTGTGGCTTAGCTACTGAGCCTGACAGAAACGTTTCTACAGATAGGAGAAGGAGCAAAGGTGGGTTACTGGGTCCTTAAATCATCACTTAAGGCAGTTGTGGTTGGCAGCTCATCTAAGACAAGGAAAACTCTGATCTTAAACTTCCACTGACTTGCGGCTATACCCACTCATGGGGAAGGCTTCAGGCTTAAACCCCAAAGGAAAAATCCAGAGCTGGAGTCCCCAGCGGAGTCCTACCTTGAGTTCGGTGCTAACTGGCAATTCCTGCAACACTGCTGGTACCAAACGGTATCAATCTCTGCTGTTTCTTTGGGTTCATCAGATGCGTGGAGAAGGAGATCTTGCTACATGGGCAACAGGTTGCTCTCAGTATCGTACAGCCCAGGCTAGACAGCTAGGATGCAATCTCCATGGTCAACCTTGACTGATGGAGTCCTCAGATCTTACAGTCTTATGGTCAAAAAGGGAAGCTGATATAGGTTTGATACTGTAAAGCTCTTTGTAACTCAACATACTTTTAAAACTTCAAAGTAAACTTCATTCTCTTTGCAGTTTGTGAGTTTGTAAAGAAGGTATAGAGAAGGATGCAAGGGTCTGTGACCCAGTTCATCCCCAGCTGCTGCTTAATAGAGGGCTCTTTGCTTTATGGGCTCTTTACATCCATCAAGACTGCTGCTGCTGGAGGATCATCAACTCAGTGAAAGACGCTCTGTAGTTTACCCGAAACTTGCTGGACTGCCGGCATGGTGAGATGTCCGTGAGAGATCAGCACGGCGACACGTCCATGATGATCGGCACGGCAAGACGTCCGTGACGGATCGGCTCAGTGAGATGTCCGTGAGGAGATGCTGCCCACTGGCACCTTTTAGGTTACAGGAGTACGTGCAGTAGGTGCACTGAAGCTTGTGCAGCCCACACAATGGCTCAGTGCAGAAGGACACAGTCAAGTGTTGGAGAGCTGTGGCTGGGTCAGATAGGGAAGCCCAGTGGAAGGGCATAATACCCTGTTGGGGGGGGGGGACCACATGTGTGTCAAATAGTTCTATGGGTTTTAAAAAGCACAAGTTAACACTGCAGAATGTATTGTCCCCAAATATAAAGATTTATTATTTATTCTAGAGTACATTTATTCTTGTGCAATGAATATTCTTGTTCAGAGAAATTTTTATGCAAAAGTAACTCAATGTAATAAGGCAAAGCACTGTGTTCAACAACACCCAATACAAGGC
Organism: Mobula birostris; assembly: GCF_030028105.1. Taxonomy (NCBI): domain Eukaryota; kingdom Metazoa; phylum Chordata; class Chondrichthyes; order Myliobatiformes; family Myliobatidae; genus Mobula; species Mobula birostris. The sequence continues at coordinate 145,823,891 of NC_092370.1, forward strand.
AGGTCGTTCACATTCAACATATTGATTTCATTAAATTTGTTCATTGTGGATACTTGTCCATTCTGCTTCCTCATGCAATTCAAGCATGATGTCATAAATCTTATTAAATTTTATAGCATGTTTGTTAATATATATTGTAGAAAGAAGGGAATGCAAGCATCAGAAAACATCCATTTTTATAGATTAACATTCTGACGGTTAACACTACCGACCATTGTTGAATACTTCACTCCAAAATTTAAGACCTTAGAGTAAAGTAATGATAAGGTGTGAGTGGTTTTGTTAAGTTTCCTGAAGCATTGTCACTTTTCGAGGCACTGTTCAGCAATTAGTAGCGGGGTACCCTGGAGTAGCTGAAATCTATGCATATTTATCACCAGGGAAATGTTAAATTAAAATTTGAGTTTAGAAATTGAACACAAATTTTCTCTGCCCCAGAGATGCGACAGCCATATACGATAAAGCTAATCTATTTAATTATAGCTAGAAATGAAAGAGAAAAAGCATATATTAGCATTAATACAACTTATTAAAAATGACTGAGAGTGGAAACTTCTGCCAAATGATGACTCACCCTTCTGGCTGTAGCAAGGAATTTTTCATAGCTTTGATTTGTTGAAAGTGGCAAGACATATCGGTTGCTAAGACCATTTCAATTACCAGGGTCCGAAATTCCCTTTGGAGAATATGAAAGAGAATTATCAGCAGCTTTTCACAACCAGCTAATTGTCCTGACATTTCAAATCCTACTGCAGGCACGATTCATTCCCAAAGGTCAACCATTCCTTTAATCAAGGAATTGCCTTAGTCCCCAACACCACCCATTATTTGAACTAATTATAAAACAGTAGATGAATTTTAACATATAAAAAAGCTGCCACTGTGTGCTGAAACAATTATTCAGAGAGGATCTAAATTTGTTTCATCTTAAAAGACAAGTACATCTGACAGAGTTTGAAAGAATTTTATTTGAACAACATTAGGTTTCAACTTACAGTAATTCTACATAACCCCAATAGAGCTAAAGACTAGAAATTACAATTTCAGATGCTTGAGAGGTGGCTAAAAATAGAAGACCACCATGATAGCAAACTCTAGGCAACCCAATGGTGCAGCAGTTAACACCTCTGCCTCACAGAGCCCTAGGTTCAATCCTGACCTTGGTTGCTGGGTTTTTGGAGTTTGCAACTTCTCCCTGTGACTGAGTGTTTCCCCCTGGGGCGTTCTGCTTTCTTCATATATGCCAAATTTTGGTTGGTGAGTTGACTATTTTAAGTTGCCCCTCATGTAGGTTCATGGCAAGAACATTGAAAGATAAATGGAATTCATGTAAAAACCGAAGTGAAGGGACTCAGGATAGGATGGATGTTAAAAAGCAAAGATAACGTGCAGTCAAGCAGTGAGGAAATGCAAGCAGATGTTAGGACAAAATTATAGCCAGCTGGGCTAGTATCAGTGCATTAGGGATGCAGAATCAAAAAGGGTAGCAAATATAGTACTCAAAGTGTTATATCTCAATGCACAGAGTATAGGAAATATGGTGGATGACCTTGTTACACCTTTACAGATTGTTGGGTATGATGTTGCAGCTATCATTGAACTGTGGCTGAAAGATGGCTGTAGTTGGCAGCTGAATGTCCAAGGTTACACATTGTGATGGAGGGTTAGGAAGGTAGGCAGAATGTGTGGCATGTCTCTGCTGGTAAAGAATAGCAACAAATCATTAAAAAGTTGTATCATAGGATTGGAAGATGATGAATCCTTGTGGGTTGTGTTAAGAAACTGCAAGGGTAAAAGGACCCTCATGGCAGTTATATACAGACCTCCAAACAGTAACTGGGAGGTGGACTACAAAATGCAACAGGAAATAGAAAAGGCATGTCAAAAAGGCATTGTTATGATAGTCATGGGAGACTTAACCTGCATGTAGATTGGGAAAATCAGGTTGGTAATGAATCTCCTAGGCATTTGTTGAATGCCTACGAAACGGCTTATTAGAGCAGCTTTGTCGTTGAGCTCACTAGGGGATCAGCTATACTGGATTGGGTGTTATGTAATGAACTGGGGGCGATTAGGGAGCTTAAGGTGAAGGAACCCTCAGGAAGTAGTGACCACAATATGATAGAGTTCAACATGAAATTTGATAGGGAGAAAGTAAAGTTGGATGTAGCAGTATTTCAGTGGAGTAAAGGAAATTACAGTGGGATGAGAGAGGACGTGGCCAAAGTAAGTTGGAAGGAGATTCTGGCAGGGATGACAGCAGAGCAGCAATGGTGTGAAAAATGAGGAATGTGCAGGATAGATTTATTCCATAAACAAAGAAATACTCAAATGGTGAAATAGTACAGCCGTAGCTGACAAGGGAAGTCAAAGTTAATGTAGAAGCAAAAGAGAAGGCATATAACAAAGCAAAAATTACAAGGACGTTTTTAAAAACCTACAGAAAGTATCATTAGGAGGGAAAAGGTGAAATATAAAAGAAAGCTAGCAAACATTATCAAGATGGATAGAAAAACCTTTGTCAGTTACATAAAAATAAAAAGAGATAAGCGTGGATATAGGGCCCCTACAAAATGAGGCTGGAGAAATAATAACGGGAAACAAGAAGATGGCAGAAGAACTAAATGAGTATTTTGCATCAGTCTTCACTGTGGAAAACACTAGCAGTGTGCCAGGTGTTGAAGGGTGCGAGGGAAGAGAAATGAGTACAGTTACTATTACAAGGGAGAAGGTGCTCAAAAAGCTGAAAAACCTAAAGGTGCATAATTCACCTGGACCTAGGGTTCTGAAAGAGGTAGCGGTAGAGGTTGTGGTGGCATTAGAAATGATCTTTAAACAATCATTGGACTCTGGCATGGAAAATTGCAAATGTCATTCTACTCTGTAAGAAAGGAGGGCAGCAGCAGAAAGGAAATTATAGATCAGTTAGCTTGACCTCAGTGGTTGGGAAGATGATGGAGTCAATGTTAAGGATGAGGTGATGGAGCACTTGGTGAGACAAGGCAAGATAGGACAAAGTCAGCATGGTTTCCTTAAGGGAAAATCCTGCCTGACGCACCTGTTGGAATTCTTTGAGGAGATTACAGGTAGGATTGATAAAGGGAATGCAGTGGATGTTGTATATTTGGACTGTCAGAAGGCCTTAGACAAGGTGTCAAATATGAGGCTGCTTATCAAATTAAGATTCCATGGTATTACAGGAAAGTTACTGGCATGGTTAGAACATTGGCTGATTGGTAGGAGGCAGCGAGTGGGAATAAAAGGATCCTTTTCTGGTAGGCTGCCAGTGACTAGTGGTGGTCCACAAGGGTAGGTGTTGAGACCGCTTCTTTTTATGCAGTATATCAAAGATTAAGATGATAGAATAGATAGCTTTGTTGCCAAATTTGCAGATGATACAAAGATTCGTGGAGGGGCAAGTAGTGTTGAGGAAACAGAAAGGCTGCAGAAGGACTTAGGCAGATTAGGAGAATGGGCAAAAAGGTGGCAAATGAAATACAATGTTGGAAAATGCATGGTCATGCACTTTAATGGGGAGAAAATCCAACAATCTGAGATGCAGTGGGACTTAGGAGTCCTTGTGCGGCACACCCTAAAGGTTAACTTGCAGGTTGAGTCGGTGTTAAGGAAGGCAAATGCAATGGTAGCATTCCTTTCAAGAGGTCTAGGACATAAGAGGAGGGATATGATGTTGAGGATTATAAGGCACTGGTGAGGCCTTTACTTGAGTATTGTGAACAGTTTTGGGCTTATTTTCTAAGAAAAGATGTGTTGGTATTGGAAAAGATTATGAGGAGATTCGCAAGGATGATTCTGGGAATAAAAGAGTTATTATACGAGGAACATTTGATGGCTCTGGGTCTGTACTCATTGCAATTTAAAAGGATGACGGTTGATCTCACTGAAACCTTTCAAATGTTGAAAGGCCTAGACAGAGTAGATATGGAGAGGATGTTTCCCATGATGGGGGAACCTAGCACAAGAGGACACAGCCTTAGGATAAAGGAGCGCCCATTTAAACCGAGATGGGGAGATATTTCTTTAGCCAGAGGGTGGTGAATTTGTGGAATTTGTTACCACAGGCAGCTGTGGAGGTCAGATCGTTGGGTGTATTTAAGGTGGAGATTGATAAGTTCTGGATTGGACACAGCACTAAGATCACAGGGAGTGGGGCTGAGGAGGGGAAAAAAGGATCAGTCATGATTGAATAGCAGAGCAGACTTGATGGGCCAAATAGCCTCATTCTGCTCCTATATCTGATGGTCTAATAGTCTTAAGATTATAGTACATAGGTGCTTGATGGTCATGGTGCGCTGAAGGGATTTTATGTCTCGATAACTTTGACCTTATTGACAGTAAAAGTTGGAGGATATGATAAAGGAATGTATGGTAGAGTCTTGGTGTAGGAAGGGTTTCAGATTCCTGAAAATTTAAAATGAATCTCCAGTAAGCACCTATTCTAGGTACACCAGAATAAAGCTGTAACGAGTACCTTTGCAAGTGGATTTGAAATTGCAGAAACACAGTCATTTTGCACAGAAGTAAATATGGCACTGCTATCCAAATGCTGGACATCATCCATCAGGTAATTGCTTGGAGTATTGTTGCACTTACTGTTTCATTCTGGACTTGAGACTCCCTGAGATGACTAAATACATCCACCTGCTGCTTTGGCTGAGGACCAAGTTATTCCCCCTTTACCAGGGTGTTGGCTGCCATTCTTGCTTGGCCTGCTGCCTGAGCTGTGCTGTAGAATTTGTATCAGAAGCAATTTGAGTTGTCCACACACTCAGTAAGAGGAGTGAATGAGGCCTTATGCCAATAGATTCTAAAAGAATAGAGCCACACTTCTGCTCATGAGCAACAATACATTCATAAGAAAGTTAACCATGTCAGTGGCCACAGAGAGCAGTGACATCTGAATGCAGGATATTAGCCATGTGCCATTACCTAGACACCTCTAACCTATGAAGATGAAGGTCATTGCCAACCTGTGTTTCCTACCTATTGTATCAGTCCAGGCTGTAGTGCTTCATCAACACCACAAATCCCGACTGGCTACTCACCACAGCATGGGGAAGTAATTGACCCTCTCTACTCAGGACTGGTCATATTTTCCACAAGCAGAGATAATCAAGCGAAGTGGAATGTGGATTGCAAGGAGTTTGCACACTCTGTGCAAGGAGGCAGTGAAATAGCGAGAACATGAATATCTTCTTTAATCTCAAGGGCAGTTCATGTGCAACTATGGAAATAAATTTCGCACATTTGGTGCCAAGTATCAACAGCGTGGTAGTAAGTTTATTTTTAAGGCAAAGGAAATAAATACTGGCATTCTCCAAAGATCAGTGTTGGGGTCAAAGTTCAAAGTATATTTATTATCAAAGTATGTATACATTATACAACCTTGAGTTTCATCTCCTTACAGGCAGCCACAAAACAAGAAACCCAAAAGAACCTACTAAGAAAGTAAAAAATAATTACCTGAACCACTCAGGTAAGTGGAGGGAGAAGATGGCAGCACGACGCAGCATGCGCTGGCTCTCCAGTGAATCATATCTGTATTTGTCAAGTAGGGTACTGTGCACAATTCTGATTTGATGGAGACAGACGTGAGAAGCACAGAGGAACATCTGGAGAAACTTCTGAAATGCCTGCTTCGCAGTCGCTGCTACTGTGTGATCAAGAATCTCCGGAGGGGAAGGCCCCAAATCCTCGACTTTGCCTGATGCTGGCGGCTGGGGTTGGGGCCGAAGCACCTGGCAGAGATGATGCTCGGTTCTCGGTGTCAGAGAGCTGGTCGGAGGCTCGAAGTTTTTGGACGGACTCAGAGGCGGACTATGGTCGGGTGCTTCCAGGATGCTGCATCGGCAAGTTTGCAGCGCTGGAAGCTCATGGCAGGGAAAGTTTCTCCCTTCTACCATCTGCGTGAGATGATGGGACTTTCGAGAGACTTTGAGACTTTTTTTTACTGTGCCCATGGTCTGTTCTTTATCAAATTACGGTATTGCTTGCACTGTTGTAACTATATGTTATAGTTATGTGGTTTTTGTCAGTTTTTCAGTCTGGGTCTGTCTTGTGTTTCTGTGATATCACACTGGAGGAACATTGTATCATTTCTTAATGCATGCATTACTAAATGACAATAAAAGAGGACTGCGTGTCCTCATAATCTAATCTAATCTAATCCTTCTATGCTGCAACCATTTTTTTGTCAGACAGGTGGTCCAAGTATTGCTCAATATGCTGACTAAGCAAGAGATGAGGGAAGGGGGGGGCTTTGGTGCTGGTACTTCAGCTTGGGGTGAACCCTCTTCACTTGTTCTTGTTTATTGGACAATGAGTCATTGAGTATAATTGATCAGCGATGCATGCAATGGAGTTCCCTGCCTAAGGAAAATAATAGGACCCAGGGATCCCCATAGAAGGCAGGAGGGTGATGCATTACTCTGTTACCAAACCAAAATCTGTGGTCTGAAACTGGACTGCACATTCTCTTTAGAACAGCACTACTTGGCTTATATTTATTATTCTTCTTTTCTCTACTAAAATGTACAATTTCACACATCCCTGCATTTAGTTTCTTCTGCCATATTTTACCAGCCCTTTTCTGACCTCGTGTATGTAGCTTACTCCCCACTATTTACTAAACTTCTAACTTTATATCAATCTAACATGTGGAAATATCACTGTGGAGCAGAGCTTCCCAACCTTCTTTATGCCAAGCCCCAAACCATTAAGCAAGGGGTCCACGGACCCCGGGCTGGGGACCCTTCTCTAAAGCCTATGATCAAATCATTGGCCACTTCATTAGGCACCTGTTCATTAATGCAAATATCTAATCAGCCAATCAAGTGAAGGTATCTCAAAGCATAAAGCATGCAGACATGATCAAGAGGTTCAGTTGTTGTCCAGACCAAACATCAGAATGGGGAAGAAGTGTAATCGAAGTGACATTGACCATGAAATGCTTGTTGGTGTAAGATGGGGTGGTTTAAGTATCTCATAAACTGCCAATCTTCTGAGATTTTCACACATTACAGAGAACAGTGATGAGAACAATGTCCAGCGAGCAGCAGTTCTGTGGGTGAAAACACCTTGTTAATGAAAGAGGTCAAAGAATGGCCAGACTAGTTCAAGCTGACAGGAAGATGACAGTAACTCAAATAACCACACATTACAAAGGTGGTGTGCAGAAGAGCATCTCTGAACACACATGTAGAATCTTGATGTGCTGCAGCAGCAGAAGACCACAGATATATATACACTAAGTGACCACTTCATTAGGTACATCCTGTATACTGGGTGTATACCAGAAGTATTGGCAAACAGACTCCTGGGAAACATCAATGGTATGATTCTGCTGGTAAGAAAGGCAAGCATTTATCATGATTTTCTGCTAATTTCTTACCTAAGCCAATTTCTTATCTTTGCTAGTTACTAATCCATGGGCTTCAGTTCTGTAATTCCCTTTATGAGTAGTTTTGCCAAATATCTTCTCAATATCTACTACATTACCTCTGCTAACTTAATAAAAATAACTCATATTTGTCTAAGCAAAGTTTTGTCATTTTTAAAAAATCTGTACTGGTTCTCCTTCATCAACTCTCCAAGTGCCTATTAATTTTTAATCCATTAATTATTATTTCTAAATGTTTCTCCACCATTAAGGTTAAATTGTCTGGTTTATGGGATTGTCCTTACACTTGCTCTTTGAACAAGCATGGAACATGCTATTCTCCAGCTCTCTTGTAACTGCCACATCTGAGGGAGATTGGAAGATTATGGCTAACTCATGTGATATGTTTACTCCTGCTTTCATTTGGTTTAACTTGACATTTGAAACACTTTTTATTTAGAGCCTCCACCCTTCCAATCTGCACACAATGTACTTTTTACTGAGTCTTGGCATCATCGCTTCCTTTGGGGATGTAGATACCAAAGATTTCAACCTTTCCCCATGTATAGGTCTCCTTTCTGATCCCTGATTGACCAGCCTCTTCTGTTTCCCCACCTATTTATATACCAAATCCATATTCTATCTTTCTTCTTCATATTTCCTTATCACATTCTTTCACAGAGTTAAAATTTACATCTCCAGGTGGTTAGTATAACTTTCAGTGATTTCATCTCGCTGACTGAAAAAAAACTTTTGGAAAGGTGTTGTGAATGTAATTCATGTAATTGGAAAAGCATTGTCAAATTGCTTTAATGACCTACACAGTTGACCGTGGTCAGGGTTGTACAGAGTAATAGAGAGGTTTAGGACAGAAACAGGACCTTCTGCCCATTAACTCTGTGCTTACAATTTGTTTACCTAATCTTACATGAAGCTCACTATTGCTCTCTCTGTGTTGTTATAGTCACATAGAACTAGGCTGAATGGACTTCAATGGGCCAGTCTGCAGGCAGAAGGCCTAATTGCATATGCCCTGCAATGCTGTCACGACAATCCAGATTTCGAGGCAAATGGTCCCGAGTTTGAATTTGGACGTCTCCTCACACGCTTCCCATCCATGCTGGGTTGAGCATCGAGCTAGCAACTCAGCCACGTGAAAAATATAGTCAAAGTGCTACAGAAATGGCATAAGTGCCACCAGATGTGCAACAAGGTGAGTAAAGGAACACAACAATATTGGAAAAACTAAAGAACTTATTGACCACAGGAGGGGAAAGCCAGAGATCCATGACCCAGACCTCATCAGGAGATCAGAGGTGGACAGGGTCATCAACTTTAACTTCTTCAGGTTTATTATTTAACTTGGACTACTGTTCAGTATTCAACACCATAATTCCCTCCAGGCTTGACAAGAAGCTCACAGACCTTGGCCTTTACCCTGCCTTGTGCAGCTGGATCCTGGACTTCCTGTCAGATCACCAGCAGGTGGTAAGAGTGGGCTCCCTCACCTCTGTCCCTCTGACCCTCAACACAGGAGCCCCTCAGGGCTGTGTACTAAATCCCCCTCCTTTACTCCCTGTATACCCATGACTGTGTCGCCATCCACAGCTCTAATCTGCTAATTAAATTTGCCGATGACACTACATTGATTGGCCTAATCTCAAATAATAATGAGGCAGCCTACAGAGAAGAAGTCATCTGCCTGACACAGTGGTGTGAAGAAAACAACCTCTCCCTCAATGCCGCAAAAACAAAGGAGCTAGTTGTGGACTTCAGGAGGAATGGAGACAGTCTAGCCCCTATTGACATTAATGGATCTGGGGTTGAGAGGGTGAACAGCTTCAAGTTCCTCAGTACACACATCACCGGGGATGTCACTTGGTCTGTACATACGGGCTGTGTGGTGAAAAAAACACAACAGCACCTCTTTCATCTCAGATGGTTGAAGAAGTTCGGCATGAGTCCCCAAATCCAAAGGACATTCTACAGGGGCACAACTGAGAGCATCCTGACTGGCTGCATCACATGCTGGTGTGGGAACTGTACTTCCCTTAATCACAGGATTCTGCAGAGAGTGGTGCCGGATGGATCATTGGGGGATTGAGTCACCCCAACCACAAATTGTTCCAGCTGCTGCTGTCCGGGAAACAGTACTGCAGCATAAAAGCCAGAACCAACAGACTCTGGGACAGCTTCTTCCACCAGGCCATCAGACTGATTAATTCACGCTGATACAATTGTATTTCTATGTTATATTGACTGTCCTGTCATACATACTATTTATTACAAATTACTATAAATTCAGATGGAGACGTAACGTAAAGATTTTTTACTAACATATGTGAAGGATGTAAGAAATAGTCAATTCAATTCAATACAATGACTGTCATTGCAAAGAAGATATGGCAGCACCTGTACTTTCTTAGAAGTTTGTGTAGATTTGGCATGTCATCTAAGACTTTGACAAACTTCTGTAGATGTGTGGTGGAGACTATATTGACTAGTTACATCACAGCCTGGCATGGAAACACTGATGCCCTTGAACAGAAAAACCTAAAAAAGATACAGCCTAGTTCATCACAGAAAAACCCTCCCCATCACTGAGCACATCTACAAGGAACGCTGTCACACAAAAGCAGCATCCATCATCAAGTACCCCCACCATCCAGGCCATGCTCTCTTCTCATTTCTGCCATCAGGAGGAAAGTAAAGGATACTCAAGTTTCACACCACCTGGTTCAAGAACAGTCATTTGTCCTTAACCATATGGCTCTTCAACCAGAAGGGATAACTTCACTCACCCCAACACTGAACTGATTTCACAATCTAGACTCATTCCTAAGGACTCTGCAGCTCGTGCTCTCAATAACTATTGCTTCTTTACTGTATTTTTTCTTTTTTTTATATTTGGCTTGTTTGTTGTCTTTTACACATTAGTTGTTTGTCCATCTCTGTCATGTGCGGTGTTTCATTGATGCTATTTATTTGTAACTACTGTGAATGTCAGGATATATATGGTGACTTTGATAATAAATTTACTGTGAACTTTGATAAATCCCCAGGGCTTGACTGGGTCTATTCCAGGATTCTAAGTGAATCAAGGAAGGAGACTACTGAAGAGTTTTACGCCTTTGTAAACAAAAGGTGGTGTTCCAGAAGATTGGAGGATGACTTATTAGTATCCTGGCTGCAAAAAAGGAAGTAAGAATAAGCCTGAAAACTACAGGGTAATGAGCCCCACATCAGTGGTAGAGGAGTTGTTGAAGCAGATTCTGAGGAACAGAATCCATGTTCACTTGTAAACTCAGGGACTGATTACTCACTCTTCAATCTCTGTATCCCTCACGTCAGAACGTCTATTCACGCATTCACCCTAATCTGTATTTCTCACATATTCACTGAGGCTACGTCTACACTACGCCGGATAATTTTGAAAACGAAGCTTTTTCTCTTCGTTTTGACCTTCCGTCCACACTGAAACGGCGTTTTCAGCCCCCGAAAACGGAGATTTTCAGAAATGGTCTCCAGAGTGAATAAATCTGAAAACGCCTAATATTAATTGCAGTGTGTACGGGGTAACCGGAGCTTTTTAAAACCGCCGTCATGATGTGCCAGAACAGATGGCAACAGTGCAGCATTTCATTGTTTTCTTATTATTCTTCTTATTATTATTACTACTTTATCGTCGCCAAAGAATTGATACTAGAGCGTACAATCATCACAGCGATATTTGATTCTGCATTTCGCAGAACCTAACAATTTCGGAACAGATGGCAACGAGACTGAAGCCAGAGAGTTAGAAATGTACTCACCAAATACTTTGACCCATAGCTTACTGAATAAATAAGTATACTCACTTTGCCCTGTTTTCTGTCCTTGCTTGTATGAAGGTGCTTTACCTATTTATGCAAGTACTTCTCTGACAATAGATGTGTAACAGCCTAATGTAACATTGTATGGATATAGAAGATAACACTGATGCAGACATGTTTTATACATTTAACAAGGTGCTTTATTAATGTACCAGAGTTAGTCAGTTTTTCAATGTTCGTTGTCAGCCGGGTCATACTGTCCGTGAACTCCCTGTCAGTTGCCTCCATACGCTCCAGTATTTGTTTTTTCTTTAGTTTTAAGTCCTCCTGCGTGAGAGCCAAGAGCAATTCCTTCTAAGTTTTTCTACTCTGTAACTGGACAAACGCACACCAAGTATATCGTTTCCTCTTCGCTTGTTTTCTGTGTGTCTTGCACATGCTCAATAGGAGGAGATTCACCCAAATATCCGTCTAATGTGGACAGAGATATTTTGAAAAACGCCTGGTGTGGACGCCTATTGTTTTTACTTGAAACCGGCATTTTCAAAATTATCCAGCATAGTATGGACGTAGCCTCAATCACTAATGGTTTACGTTTCCTGTAAACATCACACCTCAGCAATATTTATATTTCTCCCTGTGCACTCATACATATATTATACACATATTCTTACTTACTGCCCATTACTCCCTGGCACTTAGGGAAGCAATGAAGGTCCTCCATTGTCAATGCTGCTTCTGTAACCATTTTTTTCACCAGCTCAGGGTTGTTAGCCCTGAGCTGAACCCCAAAACCTGGAGGGCCAGTGGACCGTTCTTGGTCTGGCCTCTACCCTTTGACCTGTCAAAGCACAAAGCCCTGACCCTGACTCACAGGGTCAATGAGACACACAAACCTCTAAACCCCACGACAAGGTTGTGTGTCTCTTCGAGAATACATATATTCTAACATGCATTTCCATACACATGCATGTGCTGACAGATATGTATCTTCCATAAATGATCTCACTCAGATATATTTGTGGTAAGCACATGTACTTGATTCTTAAACACCTTCTGAATTTTCTCATTCACATCAAAGCCAATTGCAACTGATGTCTAAGTTCAAAAAACAGAATTTAGAATACTGATATATTATTTACAAACTACCACCTATTCACACATTTCCTGTGTTGTTATGTGTGCATAATAAAGAACTTCATTTCCCAGTGTGCAATGCAAGCAGTTCACCCGGAACCAGAAGCTACGAAGGTGCACATGCACAGGGTTGAGCAGCAGTTCAGTAATTAAATGTTCTCACATAAACCCACACCAAGTTTGTCTTTATTAAGAACAAACAACATTTCCCACAAATGTTTCTGCCCACTGATGAAGGCATTTCACAGGCAATCACTCTTGTAGTTTGGTGCACTCTCACACAGTCATTTACTTGAGGTTTATCTCGGACCCTAATGGTATACATTTCTGACATAGCTAATGCATGGCAGCATAATGTTAAGGTGATTGGAGGAAAGTATGGGGGGGATGTCAGTGATAAGTTTTTTTCACACAGAGCACACCCTGCCAGGGAAGATGTAAAGGCAGATACATTCGGGGCATTTAAGTCATAGAGTCATAGAAAAGTACAGCACAGAAACAGGCCCTTCAGCCAATCTAGTCCATGCTAAACCATTTAAACTGGCTACTCCCATCCACCTGTACCAGGACCATTGTAACTTAGGTAGGCCCATGGATGACAGAAAAACATAGGACAATGTAAAGGGGAAAGGTTCGATTGATTTTAGAGCAGGTTAAAAGGTTGACACAACATCATGGACCAAAGATTCTCTGCTGTCCTATAATGTTCAAAGTATTATGTTCTTTTAAACTCCATTCCCAAATCGTTGTACCTCTTGTATACAGTATACACAATCATCTTTTTTTTACCCCAACTTTCCCTCGGGTTACAGAGTAATTCCTACAAATGCCTTCAGTGGATTGCCCGCACTCTCAGTCACTCCCTCACGCCCTATTCTGTGAATTGCTCACGAAAGTGTACAACCCCGATGTGGGTGTTTTCCACAGGTACTCACCCCTCACTCAATGATACTCGTATTCCTCACACTGACTCCAGCTGGTAACAGAATCCCTACACCCCCACCCACCATACACACACACACACACCCTCACCCACCATACACATACAAACTCACACACACACCCCCACCATACACACTCACACACCCTCACCCACCATACACATACAAACTCACACACACACACCCACCATACACACACACACACCTTCACCCACCATACACATACAAACTCACACACACCCCCCCCACCATACACACACACCACACACACCACACACACACACACACCCTCACCCACCATACACATACAAACTCACACACACCCCCCACCATACACACACACCCCCACCATACACACACACACACCTTCACCCACCATACACATACAAACTCACACACACACCCCCACCATACACACACACCACACACACTCACACACCCTCACCCACCATACACATACAAACTCACACACACCCCCCCACCATACACACACACCCCCACCATACACACACACACACCTTCACCCACCATACACATACAAACTCACACACACCCCCCCCACCATACACACACACCACACACACTCACACACCCTCACCCACCATACACATACAAACTCACACACATCCACCCACCATACACACACACACACACCACACACACACACCCTCACCCACCATACACATACAAACTCACACACACACCCACCCACCATACACACACACACACCCTCACCCACCATACACAAACTCACACACACACCCCCACCATACACACACACACACCCTCACCCACCATACACAAACTCACACACACACCCCCACCATACACACACACCACACACACTCACACACCCTCACCCACCATACACATACAAACTCACACACATCCACCCACCATACACACACACACACCCTCACCCACCATACACAAACTCACACACACACCCCCACCATACACACACACCACACACACTCACACACCCTCACCCACCATACACATACAAACTCACACACATCCACCCACCATACACACACACACACCCTCACCCACCATACACAAACTCACACACACACCCCCACCATACACACACACCACACACACTCACACACCCTCACCCACCATACACATACAAACTCACACACACCCTCACCCACCATACACACACACACACCCTCACCCACCATATACATACAAACTCACACACACCCCCCCACCATACACACACACCACACACACTCACACACCCTCACCCACCATACACATACAAACTCACACACATCCACCCACCATACACACACACACACACCACACACACACACCCTCACCATACACACACACCACACACACTCACACACCCTCACCATACACACACACCACACACACTCACACACCCTCACCCACCATACACACACACACACACCACACACACACACCCCCACCATACACACACACCACACACACTCACACACCCTCACCCACCATACACATACAAACTCACACACATCCACCCACCATACACACACACACCACACACACTCACACACCCTCACCCACCATACACATACAAACTCACACACATCCACCCACCATACACACACACACACACCACATTCACACACCCTCACCCACCATACACATACAAACTCACACACACCCACCCACCATACACACACACACACCCTCACCCACCATACACATACAAACTCACACACATCCACCCACCATACACACACACACACACACTCACACCCTCACCCACCATACACATACAAACTCACACACATCCACCCACCATACACACATACACACACACCACATTCACACACCCTCACCCACCATACACATACAAACTCACACACATCCACCCACCATACACACACACACACCCTCACCCACCATACACATACAAACTCACACACACACCCCCACCATACACACACACACACCTTCACCCACCATACACATACAAACTCACACACATCCACCCACCATACACACACACCACACACACTCACACACCCTCACCCACCATATACATACAAACTCACACACACCCACCCACCATACACACACACACACACCACATTCACACACCCTCACCCACCATACACATACAAACTCACACACACACCCCCACCACACACACTCACACACCCTCACCCACCATATACATACAAACTCACACACATCCACCCACCATACACACACACACACCACATTCACACACCCTCACCCACCATACACATACAAACTCACACACATCCACCCACCATACACACACACACCACACACACACACCCTCACCCACCATATACATACAAACTCACACACACCCCCCCACCATACACACACACACACACCACATTCACACACCCTCACCCACCATACACATACAAACTCACACACACACCCCCACCATACACACACACACCCTCACCCACCATACACATACAAACTCACACACACACCCCCACCACACACACTCACACACCCTCACCCACCATACACATACAAACTCACACACATCCACCCACCATACACACACACCCCCACCATACACACACACACACCTTCACCCACCATATACATACAAACTCACACACATCCACCCACCATACACACACACACCACACACACACACCCTCACCCACCATACATATACAAACTCACACACACACCCCCACCATACACACACACCACACACACTCACACACCCTCACCCACCATACACATACAAACTCACACACATCCACCCACCATACACACACACACCACACACACACACCCTCACCCACCATATACATACAAACTCACACACACCCACCCACCATACACACACACACACCCTCACCCACCATACATATACAAACTCACACACACACCCACCCACCATACACACACACACACACACTCACACACCCTCACCCACCATACACATACAAACTCACACACACCCACCCACCATACACACTCACACACCCTCACCCACCATATACATACAAACTCACACACATCCACCCACCATACACACACACACACACCACATTCACACACCCTCACCCACCATACACATACAAACTCACACACACCCACCCACCATACACACACACACACACCCCCACCATACACACTCACACACCCTCACCCACCATACATATACAAACTCACACACATCCACCCACCATACACACACACACCACACACACTCACACACCCTCACCCACCATACACATACAAACTCACACACACACCCACCCACCATACACACACACACACACACTCACACACCCTCACCCACCATACACATACAAACTCACACACACACCCCCACCATACACACACACCACACACACTCACACACCCTCACCCACCATACACATACAAACTCACACACATCCACCCACCATACACACACACACACCTTCACCCACCATACACATACACACACCTTCACCCACCATACACATACAAACTCACACACACCCCCCCCACCATACACACACACCACACACACTCACACACCCTCACCCACCATACACATACAAACTCACACACATCCACCCACCATACACACACACACACCCTCACCCACCATACACATACAAACTCACACACACACCCCCACCATACACACACACACACCTTCACCCACCATACACATACAAACTCACACACACCCCCCCCACCATACACACACACCACACACACCACACACACACACACCCTCACCCACCATACACATACAAACTCACACACACCCCCCACCATACACACACACCCCCACCATACACACACACACACCTTCACCCACCATACACATACAAACTCACACACACACCCCCACCATACACACACACCACACACACTCACACACCCTCACCCACCATACACATACAAACTCACACACACCCCCCCACCATACACACACACCCCCACCATACACACACACACACCTTCACCCACCATACACATACAAACTCACACACACCCCCCCCACCATACACACACACCACACACACTCACACACCCTCACCCACCATACACATACAAACTCACACACATCCACCCACCATACACACACACACACACCACACACACACACCCTCACCCACCATACACATACAAACTCACACACACACCCACCCACCATACACACACACACACCCTCACCCACCATACACAAACTCACACACACACCCCCACCATACACACACACACACCCTCACCCACCATACACAAACTCACACACACACCCCCACCATACACACACACCACACACACTCACACACCCTCACCCACCATACACATACAAACTCACACACATCCACCCACCATACACACACACACACCCTCACCCACCATACACAAACTCACACACACACCCCCACCATACACACACACCACACACACTCACACACCCTCACCCACCATACACATACAAACTCACACACATCCACCCACCATACACACACACACACACCCTCACCCACCATACACAAACTCACACACACACCCCCACCATACACACACACCACACACACTCACACACCCTCACCCACCATACACATACAAACTCACACACATCCACCCACCATACACACACACACACACACCACACACACACACCCTCACCATACACACACACCACACACACTCACACACCCTCACCATACACACACACCACACACACTCACACACCCTCACCCACCATACACATACAAACTCACACACATCCACCCACCATACACACACACACCACACACACACACCCTCACCCACCATACACATACAAACTCACACACATCCACCCACCATACACACATACACACACACCACATTCACACACCCTCACCCACCATACACATACAAACTCACACACACCCACCCACCATACACACACACACACCCTCACCCACCATACACATACAAACTCACACACACACCCCCACCATACACACACACCACACACACTCACACACCCTCACCCACCATACACATACAAACTCACACACATCCACCCACCATACACACACACACCACACACACACACCCTCACCCACCATACACATACAAACTCACACACATCCACCCACCATACACACATACACACACACCACATTCACACACCCTCACCCACCATACACATACAAACTCACACACACCCACCCACCATACACACACACACACCCTCACCCACCATACACATACAAACTCACACACACACCCCCACCATACACACACACACACCTTCACCCACCATACACATACAAACTCACACACATCCACCCACCATACACACACACCACACACACTCACACACCCTCACCCACCATATACATACAAACTCACACACATCCACCCACCATACACACACACCACACACACTCACACACCCTCACCCACCATATACATACAAACTCACACACACCCACCCACCATACACACACACACACACCACATTCACACACCCTCACCCACCATACACATACAAACTCACACACACACCCCCACCACACACACTCACCACACACACTCACACACCCTCACCCACCATACACATACAAACTCACACACATCCACCCACCATACACACACACACACCCTCACCCACCATACACAAACTCACACACACACCCCCACCATACACACACACCACACACACTCACACACCCTCACCCACCATACACATACAAACTCACACACATCCACCCACCATACACACACACACACCCTCACCCACCATACACAAACTCACACACACACCCCCACCATACACACACACACCACACACACACACCCTCACCCACCATATACATACAAACTCACACACACCCACCCACCATACACACACACACACCCTCACCCACCATACATATACAAACTCACACACATCCACCCACCATACACACACACCACACACACTCACACACCCTCACCCACCATACACATACAAACTCACACACACACCCCCACCATACACACACACCACACACACTCACACACCCTCACCCACCATACACATACAAACTCACACACATCCACCCACCATACACACACACACCCTCACCCACCATACATATACAAACTCACACACATCCACCCACCATACACACACACACACACCACACACACACACCCTCACCCACCATACACATACAAACTCACACACATCCACCCACCATACACACACACACCACACACACACACCCTCACCCACCATATACATACAAACTCACACACACACCCCCACCATACACACACACACCACACACACACACCCTCACCCACCATACACATACAAACTCACACACATCCACCCACCATACACACACACACCACACACACTCACACACCCTCACCCACCATACACATACAAACTCACACACACCCCCCCACCATACACACACACACACCCTCACCCACCATACACATACAAACTCACACACATCCACCCACCATACACACACACCCCCACCATACACACACACACACACCACATTCACACACCCTCACCCACCATACACATACAAACTCACACACACACCCCCACCATACACACACACACACCCTCACCCACCATACACATACAAACTCACACACACCCCCACCATACACACACACACACCCTCACCCACCATACACATACAAACTCACACACACACCCCCACCATACACACACACACACACACTCACACACCCTCACCCACCATACACATACAAACTCACACACACCCCCCCACCATACACACACACCACACACACTCACACACCCTCACCCACCATACACATACAAACTCACACACATCCACCCACCATACACACACACACACACACTCACACACCCTCACCCACCATACACATACAAACTCACACACACCCACCCACCATACACACACGCGTACATACATACACAGACACACCACACACCCTTACCCACCATACAAATACACACTCACACACACCCACCCACCATACACACACACACCATCCACCATACAGACACACACACCGTACACACACACACATACACACACACACACACACATACATACACACAAACACACACACTCACCCACCATACACACACCGTACACACACATACACAGACTCACACACAAACACCCCCACCCACCACACACATACACACTCACCATACACACACACACACCACCACCACCCACCATACACACACCGTACAAACACACACATACACAGACTCACACACAAACACCCCCACCCACCACACACATACACACACACATAGACACAAACACACACACCCACCCACCACACACACACACACTCACCATACACACACACACACACCACCACCACCCACCATACACATACACACACACACTCCCACCCACCATACACACACACACACCCACCCACATACACACACACACATACATACAGACACAAACACACACACACCCACCATACAGAGACACACACCCCCACCATACACACACACACATAGACTCACACACACACACGCACACACACACACATACATACAGACACAAACACACACACACACCCACCATACGCACACACCCCCACTCACCACACACATACATTTAACTTCTGCTTGCTGCAATTGATTCAGAAACTGAGGATTTCCTGTTAACGTTTCAGGTTCTTTAGGGGAAGCCTTGGCTGTACTTTGGTGTGAGAG
Source organism: Mobula birostris (assembly GCF_030028105.1). Taxonomy (NCBI): domain Eukaryota; kingdom Metazoa; phylum Chordata; class Chondrichthyes; order Myliobatiformes; family Myliobatidae; genus Mobula; species Mobula birostris. Next base: position 145,844,864 of record NC_092370.1, read on the forward strand.
TGGTTGCGTGGAATGTACTTGCTGCCATTTTCCAGCATCGTCCCTGCTGGAAAGACACTTCAGACGTGCGGTATTGATTTACCTCCAATCATCATTGGAAAGATTGAACAGGATGTTCATCTCCTCATCCTCCTGCAGCAGACGATAAGCTGCGCTGACGTGATGACTCTCCAATACAGCTCGGTCATTGTACAGGATAGCTGAATCAGATCTAACAATTAAAAGCCAAAATATATTAACTAACACCATTTGAAATAAGATATTCCAATAATGCTTAGAAGCAGTGGAGCTGATATCACATTTCAAACAGCAAAAATTACTTTGCATTGATTTCCCATTATGTTCAAAATTAAATTGATTAAAATCCAAAGGAACTCTCACACATTAGGGATGGCAACATTGATGCAGTGGTTAGTGGTGCTGTCACACCGCTCAAGTGACCAGGCTTCAATCCTGAACCACAGTTACTGTCAGTCTGGGTGTTTTTATGTTCTTTCTATTACCTTGTCGCTAGGGGTTTCAGCTTCCTCCCTTGCCCTAATGACATGGCAGCAGGTTAACTGGATACTGTAAAATACTTCTAGTGTAGTTGGGTGCCAGGACTATCAGGGGAACTAGATGATCATCGATGTGTGTGTATACACACACACACACACACACACACACACACACACACACACACACACACACACACACACACATATATAGTGATCAAGCTTTCCTGTTCATTTAAATGATTCATTATGGGTTATACAGTATGTCAAAATACATGAATTGCATACGTCATCACGCTACCATATGATGCATGCATGCTTTGTTTAAGGTAAAGACAAAGTATAAATGCTGCATGCCCGGACTCCCATGTCTTTCTTTGAATTAGTTCCATGTTTTAAAGTTACAAGACATAACAGTCACATGTGAGAGAGAAAAGGCTATGGGGAAATATTGGGTGAATTGAACTGATGTGAATACTCTGAGAGTTGCCACAGACCCAACAGGTCAAATTTCTCTTTCTACACTGACAGGAAGTATGAAAAATGATCTTTGTACATCTCAGAGTGACCTTATGTGTATTCCCTTTTAAGGTCTGTCAGTTAATAGCCGTCCTTGAGAGGGGAGACAATCAGCCACCATTTTCATTTGTTGCAATCCATTGGAAGGAGAGAACCAGGATTTAGATACAGTAAAAGAAGACAGCGTATGACTTGGACAGGAGTTAGTTGTGGTGGTGTTTTCACTTACCTACTGCCTTTTGTTCTGAAAATAATCTTCAATTCAATAAACAGATCACAGCAAGATGCTTTGCTTAATATATATCAAAATATATGCATAATATTCTCTGTGTCAAAGACTCTGTTATTGATAGTGGAACACTCATAAAATGAACATAAGTGACAGGTCAGGAGTGAGCCTGCTAAATGACTGCCAGGTGAAGTATCAGATTCTCTTAAAATGCTGAAGAAAAAGCATTAATATAACATGCAACGGATTAGGTTTACAGAATAAGTGGAAAGTTTCTAACTATACTGACTAATCAGAAGGAAATTCCCTTTGATTATGGACTTCAGAAAAGTCCTTGATTGTAGACTACAGAAAGGGTAGGACAAGGGCACACACACCAGTCCTTATTAAGGGATCAGAAGTGAAAAGAGTGAGCAATTTCAAGTTACTGGGTGTTAAACTCTCTGAGGATCTATCCTGGGCTAAGGATATTGATGCAATTACAAAGTAGGCACAACAGTGGCTATACTTCATTGGGAATTTGAAGAGATTAGGTATGTCACTAAAGGCACTTGCAAATTTCCACAGATGTATCATGGACAGCATTCTAACTGGCTGCATCACCGTCTGGTATGGGGTGGGGGGGGGCACTTTCCAGGATCAAAATAAGCTGCAGAGAGTTGTGATCTCACTCAGCTCCATCATGGGCACCAGCCTCCCCAGCATCCCGAACATCTTCAAGGAATGATGCCTCAAAAAGGCAGCATCCACCACTAAGGACTCCCATCACCCAGGACATGCCCTCTTCTCATCGCTACCATTGAGGAGGTACAGGAGCCTGGAGGCACACACTCAATGATTCAGGAACAGCTTCTTCCCCTCTGCCATGTGATTTCTCAATGGACATCGGACCCATGAACACTACCTCACTACTTTGTTTTCTCTTGTTGCACTATTTATTTAATTTAACTTTTTAATATATATACTTTCTGTAAATGACAATTTTTTGTTATTACGATTTGCAATGTACTTCTGCTGCACAGCAACAAAATTTACAACATACGTGGGTGATATGAAACTGATTCTGATTCTGAAGACTGATGAAGCTTATATAGAACGTGGTGGTGGTCATATAGTCAAAAGTTATGCTGTTGAGCTTGTATTGAAGCTATAACAATTCAAATCAAAAGCAGAGCAGATAGGGAATCACGTAGGGCCCTTTAGGATCAGGAAAGGGAGAGCTTTTATTCCACAACAATACTAACCTGGTGGTGGAACTATAGACTGGCCACTCATGATACTGACTGACGAGGCATCAATAATTCTGCTACTTCCTGATACCACTCATTCACAGCACGTGAAGTCATTAGGTTCTGACTGGATCTCGTTCTTGATACCTGCTTGTAAAGTAGGAACAAGCAAAAGCCGTGTGCCTGGGAGGATCCCAGAAGCAGCTGTGATTGGAGAACGAGCGGGCATGGGAATAGCATCACCAGCCAGCTTCGTCGATCCGGTGACCGATTTTGCTCCGTGTAGCTCAGCCCAGACCCTGAACGCTGCAGCTTGGGGGTGGGCGAGGGGGTGAAGGTAGTTCGAGTGGGCCGAGAGGGTACACAGGAGTGTCTGTTCCCACCCAGCACAAGATGCCAGCAGTTGACAAATCCATCCCCATCCAACTGGCTGGTCTCCCAAACACTCAGCTGTATCTATGGGGTGTCCATAAGTCAGGCGTTCATACCCCAAGGAGGACATATATATGCTTTCTGGGATAGAAACACATATGTTTATGGTTTAAAATCTAGAATCTTGTTTTCTATATAACTGCATTGCAGAAACATCTATTATGTATCGATCATTTAAAAATAAATTTCCATGAAGGACCAGTGATTTGCTCTTTTCAATTCACTGGACAACAGTGATAAAGTCAATTCCCACAAGTACAGAGTAAAGTCTATGGGTTGACATTTGCATTTTAATTGCATGGTTTTGAAAAAAATCCACTGACCGCAATGACAGTGAATTATTGTCATTACTACTTCACACTGTGTTTGATGAATTGGTACTTCATCAAGAACAAATGGGCCAATAAGAGTTGCAGTGATTAAGCAAACCATTCACAGTTCCATTCTGCAAATGTCCTGCATACAGTCAGTTATCATAGAAAACACAGAAAACCTACAGCACAATACAGGCCCTTTGGCCCACAAAGTTGTGCCGATAATGTCTCTACCTTAGAAATTGCTAGGGTTATCCATAGCCCTCTATTTTCCTAAGCTCCATGTAACTATCCAAAAGCCTCTTAAAAGACCCTATCGTATCCGCCTCCACCACCGTAGCCAGCAGCCCATTCCACGCACTTACCGCTCTCTGCATAAAAAACTTACCCCTAACATCTCCTCTGTACCTACTCCCAAGCACCTTAAACCTGTGCCCTCTTGTGGCAGCCATTTCAGCCCTGGGAAAAAGCCTCTGACTATCCACACAATCAATGCCTCTCATCATCTTATACACCTCTGTTTCAGACAGAATTAGTACTTGTAGCCATGCAATGGTTACTCAGCTGGTGTGCACAGGGGAAGTGGAATAATGCTCTCAGAATTGGACCTGTAGGGTGAAAACTACCGTTTGTAGATCTCTACTGAACCCCATGCTCAGTCAACCCTTGGCCAAATTATTCTTACAGTATATACAGACAAACTGATGACCATCAATTTCTTCTCAGGCAGTGGGTGATCTGAGTTAAGTACACAGTGTATTATTGCCCATCTGAAGATGGTAATGGAAAGCGCTGCTGTAAACATGAAATCTTGCTTATACAGCTAAGCATCTTACTAAATCCTTTCTAAATGCAAATAAGTGTATGTGTGGGTGGGGGAACAAAGGAGGTAGTAAATGAATTTCCCTCAAGAAAACTTTAGTGAAAGAGTTGACAACTTTCATGGTTACTTTAACAGATAGCAGTAGACGATTTCACAACCTACCACCATGGAAAATAAACTCGAGATCTTTATGTTGCTTGTTTAAGTTTTTTTTCCAGTTTTCTATGTTTTCTTCCTTGTTGCCGATTGGTAGTTTGGGGTTGAGGGTGGGCTATGTGAGGGAGGGGTTGGTGATTTGGAGTCTGATGTTCTCGTTGGTTTTCCTGTATGGGCCATCTGTTGGTTTTTGTGTGTGGGAGAGGGGGTTGGTGGTACAGGGTCTGATGTTCTCCATGGTTTTCCTGTATGGGCCATCTGTTGGTTTTTGTGTGTGGGAGAGGGGGTTGGTGGTACAGGGTCTGATGTTCTCCATGGTTTTCCTGTATGGGCAATATATTTGTGTGTGGGAGAGGGGGTTGGGGGTTTGATGCTGTCGGTGCTGTTTTTGTGCAAGGAAGGGGATTGGAAGTTTGGGGTTTTTGATGTTCTGGCTGCCATCTTCTGGGTGGGCAATCTGTTGGTTTTTGTGAGAGGGAGAGTCTAGGGGCTTTGGGATTTGTGAGCTTTGTTTCTTTTTCCTTTTCATGTCATTTCTTTCAACGAATCCTGTGGTGTTTCCTATAAGAACCATGAATTACAACATGGTACTTTTCAATCAGTGATGTAATAACTTGGAAGTTACAAAGTACTGCATTGCTATGAACCCTGAAAATTCACAAAATAAAATAATCTTAACATCTGTATTACTAACCTGTAAACATCACAGAGTCATCAACTGAGGACAACCTTCATTGGTGTGGGGGAAACCCAAACCTAACCTCTGATGGCTAAAAATGTCAGCAATTTTTATCTAATTTGTCACTGTGGACGTGGATTTTAAAGGTATTTTCATGCTGCTCTTAAAATCCATGTGATTAATTGCATGCTTACATGGGAGGGTAACTGATTTGGTATTTACACTTGTGCGTCTTTGGAAATTGCTCTTGATTCTTTGTCTTCAGCATAGAATAACATGATGAATGGAAAATTTATGAAAAATATGAGAGAAGATGTGTTATTTGAGTAGCGCTTTCTTTACATTCCACGACATTATAAAGTGAATGAATTTGAGCATTGGTCATCATTGAATGAATTGCAGATTTGCAAAGGAAAGCATTGTGAATAGCTTTCTTACGTTAGAGAGAAAATCATTAAAATAGATGATACCTGGTCTGAATGTGGAAGTTGTTTGTTGTTCCAGTGTGTTCATAGTCGTGAATAGCAGCTGCAAATATCATGGCAAATATTTCAAGTTCAGTCATCCAGTGCTACAAAACACATTAGATGGAAAATGGATGCAAATTAATTCAGATCTGCAGATTCAAAGTTTCACAGTAAGATGTAACACCCTCGGTACCATTACTACTGCAAGGCCAACAGCAACATGTTTACAACAGAAAAAAGAAAGATATGCTTTCGCAGAAATTCAAAAGTATTTACAACTAGGTAGTGCAATTGGTTACAATACTTTTCCTAAAGATTTATTCAGTGTGTAGGCTGTGTGGTATAACACTGCATGGTCAGGTTCAAGGAATAATATGTCTGTGCATCACAGAGAGATACAGCATTGAAAATGGTTCTTCTGAGTCCCTGCTGACCCCAAAGTGCCTTTACGGTACACTTATCCGACTCTAACATATTTTGTGTTTTCCATGATCACAAAGGACAATTTACAGTAGCGATTGATGCTAACAACCCCACATCTTTATGGTCGATGGGAGGACACCTGATCACCTGGAGGAAACCATGTTGTCACAGAAAGGGTGTAAAATAGATATTGACAACAACAGACGTCAGAACTGAATCCAAGTCACTGGAACCATGATGCAGCAGTTTCTGTCACTGAGCTACTGCGTCACCCTGTGTAACTGTGTATGCTATTATATATTCCATACTAGATTGCCCTTTTCTACTTCTTAGGCAGTCCCTTGGGATTGAGGATCCAGTCTGGTTTTGTGGGCTTTGAGGTGGCTAATGGGGCTAACATGGGAAAGGTAGGTGCCTCTAAGATGAGCCACACTACGACTGATGAGGAGGGTAGGTGTTTCATAGTCTGCTCCTTCCAGTGCAAAAGCTCTGCTCCCTATGTATGGTTTCAGGTTTGTGATATTATTGCAAACTCTTCGACATCACTGTGAATTGGTCATGACCCTGAGCTTCCCAAGAGTTAACAAGGATGCTGGACTACCCTAAATTTTTCCCAATTTTAAACTGGTAATTTATTCACATGACAGAGCTTGGAATTGGGCACCTCATTCAGGAGTTGGATGTATGCAAATGGCATGACCTGAGTGTAACCAGTGGCTCGGCACTAGGAATGTTGACCTGTAAGAGGACACCAATATCAATTCCCTTGCTCTTCTAGTGAACTTGCAGAATTTTTAGAAGCAGCATTGGGAGTATATTCCCAGTACCTTGAGGTGCCTGTTCTAGGTAGTCTGGTCTCAGAAACACCTCGGTGGGCAGGGATTACTGCTACATAGTAGGGCGCAAGTTTTCTGCCAGATCTAAGCTCTTGATCTATCAATACTCTTTTCTTTAATCAATCACAAACTGTACAGTAAAACTCCAATAATCCTGCATGCTTGGGTCTATGATGTTACCAGATGGCAGGTCTTTCTGAATTATTGGATGTTATTACAGTTGATACCCCAATTCACACTTTTTCAGATGTTATGCAATATTGTAATAAACTTCACAGTGAACTCAGTTAAGTTTAATGGGAGCATTGGAACAGAGGCCCCAGTGAGCTAAAAGGGCATGTAGGAACTGGGATTCTGATGAGTGCGATGTGAGTGTGGCAAATGTGGCCCAGAGTGGGAAGGATGTACTGCAATCTGGACTCAGCAGACTGTTAAGAGAACTCTGGCATCATTATCCAATCGGCTAGATGTTTAATCATAAAGACTTTGGAATAATCAGTTTGTAGATTATCAGAGTTTTACTGTACATCAATTTGTCTGTAGTGTTTCAAAGTGTATATAATTTGCAAATACAAATCACAGCCAGCAAAATGCAGCTGACTATTTATCTAGTAGCTGTATACTATTTTAAACACTGTGCGGTATCAGTGCGTTCACTGCAATGGAATTTGTATTTCATGTATCAATCTGTTGTTGCTAGTACCAGCCTCCTACCAAAAGCATCAGTGTGATAAAAGTCCTTCATTATGTCTAGGAGTGTGTATAACCATGACATGTTGTTGTCAGATGCACATGTGGCACTGAAGTGGAAAATATGAATGCCAGATTAGTCACTGAAATTGAGATGATTGTTTAGAGAGTGAGATAGGTATGTAACTTGGAGATGTGTGAGAGACCAGTAGAACAACTGTTTGGAGAATGGATTTGTTTTTGTGTTTACTGAATACGTCATTAAACTTTTAAAAGGGTACATCCATGTTTTCAACATTTTTCATGAACCTTGTATGTCAGCCCTGCCAATGGTGCTTCATAATAAGTCTCAGTGGATTCACTTCATCTCATCTCCTGAATAAAACTCTGTGGATGTGCAATGGTGCATTAAACAATGCATTTGGCAGAGTAGTCATTGCTATTCGAATACCGAGCACAAACAGAAATGTCATGTGTAGCCTGCACCAGGCCAGACTGGTGTAGGTTATCCAAGCATCACAATTGCAAAGCCCATTTTTCCAGCATGATCAACTTTCTTCAAGTTCAAATCCAAGTTTATTATTATCTGAACAACCATATATATGCAATCCAATGAAACATGGTGCACCAGAAAACATACATCACACACAGCACAAAGAACAAAATATTAGCATAAATAAGCTAATAAAATATCATTCAAAGTTCATGTAGTGTGCAGCACGTGCAAGCAGTAAACAGCTCACTGTCCTAGTGACAAGACCTTGGTGGTGGCAGGATACTCATTAGTCTCACAGCCTGAGGGAAGAAGCTGTTACCCAGTCCTAGTCCTGAGGCTCCTGTACCTCCTTCCTCATGGTAGTGGCTCAAAAGGATTGTGAGATGCATGGTCAGGATCTTTCAACAATGCTTACGCCCTTCATATACAACACTCACAGTAAATATCACAAATCGCAAATGTCATAAATCTCTGTGTTTATAATTCCCCTAAGAGAGCAACATTAAAAAGATGGGGATTAAGGAAATCCCATAAAATGATAAGCACTTAAAGTGAATTCAGTGAACCAAGTGGGGATTTTTTTCTCATTGTTGCCCATGAATGTATCAGCTAGTTGGATGCCGAGGCATGCATGTTGACTATTTACATGGAAATTATATTAATTGTTCTGTATTTTACCTGGGATGACAGTGCAAAGAACAATTATTTCAGTCCTAATGAAAAGTTTCCCAAAACTTCTGCAGTGGTGGTTTTGTAACTTTAGCAGATGTTCACTGAAAACCCTATCTGAGACAGGCAGAAATCCGAATGATAGAGGAGTCGGGGGTTGTGGGGAATAGGAAAGAAAGTCAAGTTAGGCCATGTTCTTATTAAATATAGAGCAGGCTTAAGGAGCTTGTGGTCTGATGCACAACATAAAACATACAAAATAGAGACATAATGGACTGCAGATGTTAGAATCAAGAAACCAATTGTTCTTTTGGAAGAGGATTTTCAACCCAAAATGCTGACAGTTTCTTTCTGCCCATACATGTTCCTTTATCTCCTGAGCAACTCCAGCAGATTACGTGTTGCATAAAAAGTGGAAGTAGTGGAGGACCTGAATTATAATGGAAGATTTAATAGGTTAGGACTTTATTCCTTGGAACATAGAAGACTGAAAGAAGATTTTGATAGAGGCCTACAAAATTATTGGGGGGGGGTATAGGTAGGGTAAATGCAAGCAGGTTTTTTCCACTGAGGTTGGGTGGGACTACCACCAGAGGTCATGGATTAAAGGCAAAAGATGTAAAGTTAAAGGGGAACATCAGGGGAAACTTCTTCACTCAGAGGGTCATGAGAGTGTGGAACAAGGTGCACGTGAGCCCAATTTGAACATTTAAACAAAGTTTGGATAGTTACATGGATGGTAGGGGTATGGAGGGTTGTGATCACAGAGCAGGTGAAGGGGAGGAGGCAGTTTAAATGGTTCTGCATAGACTAGATCGGCCATGGAGCCTGTTTCTGTATTGTACCTTTGTTTGACTCTAAGTAGAAGTGAGCAATTAGGACACTCATCCTGCTTCACCATTCAACAAGACCGCAGCTGATGTCATACCTCATTGTTGCATTAATCCGATATCCCCTCAGTTCATTAATATCTAAAAATCTACCTTGAATATAGTCAGTGATTGAGTCTCCACATGTGACATGGGTAGGGAATTCCCAAGATCCATTACACTTAGGTAAACCCCTTAGCTTGACTGTGTTGGATTGGGCTGTAGAAATGTTATTTTCTTTGTAGTTTAACTTTCATATGCTTGTTTGAGGTTTTATATAATCACATATGCGTATGGTTGTCTCTGTATCTCTCTAAAATCATCTTGGTTTCAGTGGCATGTATCATATTTCTTGAATTTGGCTTTTTGGTTGGTTACCGATGGAATTTAATGTTATCAGTGGTCTGGTAAATGACAACCAGACCACCGTTCTTTGTTGTCTTTTCCTTAAGCCCTTTCCCCTTACCTTTGTCTGCTTTTGCCTTCTTTGTCTCTCAACATGCTTCTCCCTTCATCTTCTTTGTTCTTGTAACACTTAATAAAATGATTGTAAGCAGCAAGTTTTATGCCTCATTCTTAACTTCCGAGGAGCCTTTGGATCCACTAATTGTGACCCATGGTTCTGGACACCCGAGCAAGAGAAAATCATCAACAACTTATCTTGGCAAACCTTTTAAAAATCATAAATGCTTTAACAGGCCACCAGTCATTTTAAGCTAGTGAAGTCTAGTCTGCTTAATCATCCTTCACAGTATGAACCCATCATTCCATGAATCAGTTTGTGAACCTTCACTAAAATCCGTGAACCACAAGTCTATCCTCCTTTTGACCTGTACAAGATGTTCCATATGCGTTTTCACCAGGGCGCTATGTAATTGGAGAAAGACATAAAGAGAACTCAACCCTTCCTGCAATAAAGGAAAGCCATCCAACTTCTTAATTGTTTACTTAACTTGCCTATTAACTTTTGGTAGTTCACCAGCAAGAACACCCTGTTCTTCCTCAGCACCAATATCCTTCAATTTTTATTTTTAAAAATTTCATTTTCCAATTTTTCTCTCAAAGTAAATAATTTTTTATTAGCAGTACACACAAAATGCTGAAGGAACTTAGCAGACCAGGCAGCATCCATGGAAAAGAGTGAACAGCTGACATTTCAGGCCCAGACCCTTCATCAGGACAGGTGTTGCTTCCTCAGAATTTTTTTTTTGTTTACAATAGACCGCTTGAAGCTGAACACAAATACAGATGAAGGCTCTAAGCCTGAAATGTTGACTGTTCATTTTTTTCCATAGATACTGCCTGACCTGCCACTTTGTGTGTGTTGCTTTGGATTTCCAGCATCTGCAGATTCTCTCATGTTGCGAAACAACTTTCTGTTTTACTTAGTATTTCATCTGATATATCCTTGCCCATTCATCTACAACGCCATCCAGTTTTGTATTCACCAACTTGGATATATTGCACATGATCCTTCCATATGACTCACTGATATAGACTGTGAACAGCACTAATGCCTGTGCTCCTCATCAAAGGCTGCATCCTGAAAAACAAAACTGCTCATTCCCACACTCTGTCTTGTTTCCTCTCTGTGTACCATCTTACTATCCCTGTTTCTATTTCTCTTTAAATCATAAGACATAGGAGCAGAATGAAGCCATTCAGCCCCTTGGGTCTGCTGCACCTTCAATCATGGCTGATTTATTTTCCCTCTCAACCCCATTTCCTATGTATATATGTAATTGGGGTTTATGAGAAGCCTATAGAAATTCAACAGGAAAATATGAACATAAACACGAGAAATTCTGCAGATGATGGAAGTCCAAAGCAACACGCACAAAATGCTGGAGGAACTCAGCAGGTTAGGCAGCATCCGTGGAAATAAATAAACAGTTGGCAGTTCAAGCTGAGATCCTTCATCAGGGCTGAGAAACAAGGGGGAAGACGCCACAGTAGAGAGAGGAGGAGGCTAGCTGGAAACTGATAGGAGAGGAGAGTGGACCATAAGAGAAAGGGAAGGAGGAGGGAACTCGGGGGGGGGGCAGTGATAGGCAGGTCAGAAGAGGTAAGAGTGGGGAATAGAAGAAGAGGCAGGGGGAATTTTTTTACTGTAAGTAGAAATTAACATTCATGCTATCAGGTTGGAGGCAAACAGAATATAAAGTGTTGCTCCTCCAACCTAAGGGTGAATATGAACACATATAAACACACACCTCTGAAAGCACCCAAATCCAGATGGACAACATACGTAGGTACAAAACCTTCACGTATGGGAACATATTCATAACCATGCACACGTGTGCAGTATCACACATAGACATGGTGGTGAAAAAGGCACTCAGCGTGCTGGCCTTCATCAGTCAGGACTTTGACTACAAGAGTCGGGACACCATGTTGCAGTTGTATATGTTGTTAGTGAGGCCACATCTAGAACAGTGTACAGTTTTGTTCCCCTGTTACAGGAAAAATATGGTTAAACTGTAAAGAATGCAGAAAAGATTTAGGAGGGCGTGGCCAGGAGGGCTTGAGTATAGAGAGCAGCTGGCAAGGCGAGGTCTTTGTTCCTTGGAGTGAGAGGTGACATAGACATTTATAAAATCATGAGGGGTATAGATAAGGTGGATGGTAGCAGTTTCTTTTACACCAGTGTAGGGGAGTCCAGATCTAGGGGCATATGTTTCCAGTGAGAGGAGAAAAAATTAAAAGGAACCTGAGGGGCAACAGGGAGTGTCATGACATGGTAGTGTAGTGGCTAGCACAACATTTTATAGTACAAGCAATCTGGGTTTAATTCCCGCCACTGCCTATAAGGAGTTTGTATGTTCACACTGTGATGCATAGGTTTCCTCTGGGTGCTCCGGTTTCCTCCCACAGTCAAAAAACGGTACCAGTAGGTTAATGTGTCATTGTGAATTGTCCCATGATTAGACTGGGATTAAACTGGGAGATTACTGACTGTTGTGGCTCGAAGTGCTGGAATGGCCTATCCCACACTGTATCTCAATAAGTAAGTAAATAAATAAATAGAAAGAACTCACTACCAGGTGAGTTCCAAGTGGTTAATGCAGGGGCAGGCCTTACAGGGATATGGACCAAACACAGGAAATTGGGACTAGATAGTGGGCTCATGGTTGGCATGGACTTGATGGGCCAAAGTGCCTGTATCCATACTGTCTTGCTTTATGGCTTTTGAAATGTAAGATTTTTTAAATCTCTGTACACAAGTTTCATAAGATTAAAGTGAAAATATAGAGGTTAAATTCATCAAACTCTCATCTCTACGTATATATGGATTGGAAAGGTTGTACCTGTCCATTTATGCCAGGTTCCTCTGCAGCACAATGCTGCTGACACTCTGAGCTGATGAAAGCACCCAAATCTGTAACAATGTACAACGCAAATGTACAACATTTAGCTCATGCAGCTCATTCAGGCAACACAACATCGGGGCATGACAATTACAACCTGGTCAACGGTTAAACTCACTAGAACCCGCAGCCTGAAGGAAGGAGCTGTTGCCTTTGTACCTTGGTTTTGGAAGACTAGCTGTAGAAATGCAATTTTACAGAGGGATTACCCGGACGGTACTTACCACAACACCAGTTCTCAGCAGAAGTGAATGGACTGTTTGGGTAACATCTGCTGCATGTAGCAGATTATGATAGGGATTTTTGTATTTTGTATATCCAGCTTCCAGGGCTTCAATTAATGACACAAGGGAAGAAATAGGAATCTGAAATGAAATAAAACATCAGATATAGAGACAGTAAAGAAAGTTTACTGGTATAAAATGCTGAAATGCAGTCTGTTTTATTGGCTTGCAGTGATCAGATTATATAAAGCTGGGACAATCTCCCATATGTTCTACTAAAACTCTGTTGAGTGAAGCAAGAAAAAAAGCTCAAACTAATAAAACAAGAGAAAATATAAGCACAAATAAACCGAACAAAATGTCTTTTGAATTCTGTTCAAATAAAGTTAACAAGTAAGGAGTTTGTACATTCTAGCCAGGCTGCATGGGTTTCCTCCAGGTGCTCTGGTTTCCTCCCACAGTCCAAAGACATACCAGTTGACAGGTTAGTTAGTCATTGTAAATTGTCCCATAATTGACTAGGATTACATATGGGGACTGCTGGGCAGGGTGGCTCAAAGAGCCAGAAGGGCCTATTCCACAATGTATCTCAATAAATAAACAAAAAGATATTTGTGAAGTCTTTAGTAATTGTGACTTTGGTCTAAAAACCTTAAAGACCTAATCCTCATGTCCACCATGGCAAATTATGAAGATGAATGAGAAATTTGTGTCCTAAAGCAGATCAATAATGCCAGGTTAGCTGTTAGTATCACTAATCTACATACAGTCTCGTTATAGGTATAATCCCATTCTGCTCTTAACCTGACCCAACCCTCTTCCCACTGATAGAAAGGAGACATAACCAATGGGCTTAAGGAGGCCATTTCTAATAAAAGTGGAAATCAGAAACAAAACCAGAAAAGGCTGGAAACACCCAGCACATCAGTGGAAAGAGAACTAGGGGAAATGTTTTAGTCAGCATCCCTACGTCAGAATTGACAGAAGGTCTTCAACCTGAAATGTTAACTCGATTTCTCTTACAACAAATACACCCTAACCTGTTAGTTGTATAATTCTTAACATTTCTCATTCCAAATCTGATGCTGAAACCCAAGGAGATCAGAAGCTTCTTTGTGACATTGTTAATAAACATATATAAATAACGTTTGGGTGGCGGAGTGGAGATATGTCTCTACCAAAGGAGGTGTAGACACTCTTTCCCTCCACTAGCCTGCAGGTCACCCTTGGGTAAGGTGCAACACCCGCTTAGTCTCCCCATCCCAATCAGAGCTACATGAAGCCAATGGAGCAGGTAGTGGATGGTCGCATGAGCAGCTGGTACATATCACAAGTCCTGGTTATGTGACCACTGACACCAGACATTCTCTGAAGAGTATTGATAATGGCTGGGGTCAACCATCTTGTAAAGGCACTGCCTAGAAGAAGGGAATGGGCAACCAGTTCTGTAGAAACATCTGCCAGGAACATTCATGGTGATGGAAAGACTATGATTGCCCATGTTATACAACATGGGACACAACAAATATCTGTGGATCGTGTTGCTGCCAGCTACAGGAAGATGTTGGAATCAGTGTGACAGGGCATGTGCAGTCTAACAAGTGGAGCATGTGATCACATTTTCCTTGTGATTACAAGACCCTGTTCAACATTGGTAATATGGAATACTGCAAGCCCAATTCACCGGTTCATTGGTGAGACCGATGGTGGGGGAGCTGTGTGGCCTTGGGTTTAGCGCAGAGTAGGCCTCAAGCCATGGGGTCGCCTGTTGCAGAACCCGGGGTAGAGACGCCGAAGGTGGTGTGGGAGAGAGTAGAGACGTGTTGGGCTCACTGGAGTCCGTGCTGACTGGGTGCTGGCCGCTCCTTTCAGTGCTGCCTCCAGTGTTCATTGGGTGGAAGACAAGCTGGATTACGTTTGTCTGCAGAACGCAGTAGGCTTGTTCTTGCCAACAACATCAATCTTTAGGACGTGACACACAGGGACTTGGCACTATGTTATATTGTTTAGTGTGACTGTATGTTTACTCCTACCTTATACAGTATGTGCTATAAGTGCCTTGTACTGTGAGTGTCTGTAGGTACTGTGTTTTGCACCGTGACCCTAGAGGAATACTGTTTCAATTGGCTGTATTCAAGGGCATTCATAAACGATTCAATGACAATTAAACTTCAACTTGAACTTGAATGAAGGAAGCCCACCTTGGGTTTTGGAGGTCAGGGAAAGTAAATCTCTTGATGACTATTAAAAGGTTAAGAATAGAGGGAAATTGGAAGGCCAAAGAGAGGGTACGAAAATGGATCTGGCAGGTCAGATCGAGGAAAATACAAAGAGATTCAATAGAATCCGAATCAGCTTTATTATCACCAGCATGTGTTGTGAAATTTGTTAACTTAGCAGCAGCAGTTCAATAATCTAGCAGAGAGTGAAAAAAATAACAATAAATAAAAAGAAACATAATGATAAATAAACAAGTAAATCAATTAGGTATATTGAATAGATTTTTAAAAATGTGCAAAAACAGAAATACTGTATATTAACAGAAGTGAGGTAGTGTCCAAAGCTTCATTGTCCTTTGAGGAATCGGGTGGCAGTGGGGAAGAAGCTGTTCCTGAATCACTGAGTGTGTGCCTTCAGGCTTCTGTACCTCCTACCTGATGGTAACAGTGAGAAAAGGGCATGCCCTGGGTGCTGGAGGTCCTTAATAATGGACGCTGCCTTTCTGAGACACCGCTCCCTAAAGATGTCCTGGGTACTTCTCAAGCTAGTGCCCAAGATGGAGCTGACGAGATTTACAACCTTCTGCAGCTTCTTTCAGTCCTGTGTGGTAGCCCCTCCATACCAGACAGTGATGCAGCCTGTCAGAATGCTCTCCACAGCCAGATTAAAAGAAAAAGGCTCCCTAAGGAGACAGTTAGGCAGGAGATGGGTGGGATTTTTAATGACTATTTCTCCTTAGTGTTTATTGAAGAGAAAATCGTGGTGCTCAAGAGGGAAGGAAGCAAGTGGAGATGGTGTGGAATACATTCATGTTAGCAGAGCGGAGGTATTTGTAGTCCTGAGGCATATTAAAGTGGATAAATTTATAGGGCCTGATGAGTACATTGTTGGACTTTGTGGGAGGCCCCTGCAGAGATATTTGATTCTTAGTTAGCCACTGGTAAAATTCCTGAAGACTGAAAGGTGGCTAATGTTATTCCAATGTTTTGGAAATATAACAAGGACAAGCGAGAACTATAGGTTGATCGGCCGGAAATCAGTAGCAGGGAAGTTACTGAAGGAAGTCCTGAGGGACAGGACTTGCTAGTGTTTTGGATAGACAGAATCTGATCAAGAGAAATCATCATGGATTTGTGCATGGTGTGTTGTGCATGACAAAACTTTCAGAATTTTTGATGAGGTAACCAAACAGGTATACAAGGGTAGGGCAGCGTAGTCATCTATTTGTAATTTAGCAATGCCTTCAACAAGGTCCACCTGTGAGAGGCTGGTCTGGAAGGTTAGATCACGTGGAATCAAGGGAGAGCTAATTAGGTGAATCAGTTAGCAAAGTAGATTAAGGGGTGCCAAATAGATTTCAATACAGATAAATGTGAGATGGTGCACTTTGGAAATTTGAATCAATATAGGACTTATACTAAGGAGTGTATACTAGGGAGTGCATTGGAACAGAGACACATAGGAGTGTGAGTGCATTGTTCATTAAAAGCAGTATCACTTGTAATCAGGGTGGTGAAAAATATCTTTAGCATGCTGGCCCTCATCAGTCAGAGCATTGTAGATGAATTGGGACATTATGTTGCAGTTGATAAGTGCTTGGTGAGGCTACACTTGAGAGTAGTATGTGCAGTTTTGGTCACCCTGTTATATGAAAGGCATAGTTAAAATGGAAGGAAGGCCGAAAAGATTTATGAGAACATTGCTAGGACAAGAGAGGCAACACTGCCCCGCCGAGGGTGGTGAGTATATGGAATGAGCAGTCTGAGGAAGTTACTGAGGCAGGTACAGTAGTATCAATAGTGTCATTTAAGAAGCATTGGATAGGTACATGGAGGTATGGGACTTCGAGGGATATCTTCCAAACACCGAAAATTGGGACTAGCTTCATGGGCATTGTGGTTGGGAGACACTCATTGGGCAGAATGGCCTGTGTCCGTGCTGTATCGTTCTATGACTATAGTGATGAGGACCATATTCAGATTCATTTATTTACCAGAGAGTTCCCTGTAGAGATCAATTATGTTTCTCATGAAAGCAGCCCACTTCCATGGTTCTTAAAATTATTAGAAAATCTTTTAACATCATCTTTTGCTCAATAAGGAATGCTCTGAAAAAGTAGAGAGATTTCTTTGTACTTTGCTTGAGTAACAAGGAATGTTTGTCATTAAAATTTCTATAAAACTGTTCGGAAGATTATAGGCTTTGATTGAAACTAAAAATGGAGATAATCCATGATTTAATAATGCATGTGCCATTTTATAATGGGACTTATATTTTATAAATGCCTTATATTGCACAAGTAACAGCCAAAACATATTCTGAGCGATGAAGTAATGATGTAGCTAGTCGTGAGGTTATTTTGGCTCCTCCATTTAGTGAGACAGAAGTGGATAAATATTTCCAGCATTTCAAAATTGTTGCTCTGAGTTTAGAGTGGCCAAAAGAGCAATGGCCAGTGATGTTACAAAGTGTAATTAAAGGCAAGGCACAACAAGTTTATACAGCTTTAAGTGCTGAGCAAGCACTGGATTATGATACTATGAAGCAGCATATATTGAAAGCGTATGAGTTAGTCCCGGAGGCGTATAGAGAAAGATTCAGAAATTTGAAGAAGTCTGTGGAAAAAACTTATGTGGAATTTGCCTGCCAGAAATCAGTATGCTTTGAGAGGTGGGTTTCCTCTGAAAATGTGAACGGGGAGTATAATAAATTAAAAGAGTTGATTTTACTGGAGGAATTTAAAAGAAGCAATCCTGTTGAAGTGAGGACATACTTAAATAAAAGGGACACTGCTACATTGCAGGAGTTTGCTAAATTAGCTGAGGAGTATGCTTTAATTCATAAAAATAAATTTTCTCCAGGTAGGACTTTTAAAAGGAAAAATAGCACAGAGAGTCAAGGTAAATCAGAAATTAAATCTGACGTTAGTGAGAAAGGTAAGGATGAAGGGAGACATGTGAAGGAAAGACATTTTGGTCCTATTTGTAATTATTGTAAGAAACCTGGACATGTAATAGCTAACTGTTTCCGATTGATCAAGAAAGAGAAGGAAGTAGTCCCAGATGCTTGTGTGCAGCATATTGAAAAGCCTGTAAATCCACAGAGTTCGATAAATACTAATGAAGCTTTGTCAGAGTCTGACCAAGTTAAGAGGGGATATGAACATTTTATAACAGAGGGATTTGTATCCTTGAAAGAGGAATCCAATCCTATACCAATAAGAATACTTAGAGATACTGGAGCTTCCCAATCACCAATGTTAGACAGTGTTCTACAGTTTAGTGATGAGTCTGACATTAGTGAGGTAAACTATATAAGAGGAGTTGGGAGTGCCCTTATGCCAGTACATTTACATAGAGTAAATTTAAGGTCAGGGTTAGTTGCAGGGCTTGTTAAAGTAGGACTACAATCCATTTTACCTGTAAATGATGTTGCTCTATTGTTAGGGAATGACTTAGCAGGTGGACAAGTTTTTCCTGAAGTACATTTGACAATAAAGCCTATTTCTGAGGAACCACAGAGGGATTCTAACATGGATTCTTCCTGTGTTGTAACCCGAGCTATGGCTAAGAAGACTGAGGTACAGGATGAGGTTGTTTCCCATGGCTGTTCACTCGGGTTGCAAATTTTGAGGATGTGTCAGAATCTTTCTTACCTTCATTATTTGATCAGGATTTTGGTAGTTTGTCTGACCATGAAGATTTATCTTTATCTCGGAAGAAGATAATAGCAGAGCAGGGTAGAGATCCTGAGATAGTTAAATTAAAGGAACAAGTTCTTCCAGATAGTGAAATTGAGAAAGTGGCAGTAGGATATTATTTTGAAAAGGGGGTATTAATGAGAAAGTGGAGATCACCTACAATTCCTGCAAGTGAGGAATGGGAAGTTAATCATCAGGTAGTTGTTCCTAAAGTTTATTGAATTGAGATTTTAACTATGGCTCATAGTATTCCTTTGGGTGGCCATCTAGGTGTGAAGAAAACTATGAACAAGTCTTTTAAACATTTTACTGGCCTAGTTTAAGAAAAGATGTGGCGATATTTTGCAGAACGTGTCATACGTGTCAAATCATGGGTAAACCTAATCAAGTTACTCCAGTGGCCCCACTGCAACCAATTCCAGCATTTGGTGAGCCATTTCCCAAAGTTATTATAGATTGTGTAGGCCCATTGAATAAAACTAAATCTGGACATCAATATTTGTTGACCATTATGTGCACAGCATCTAGGTTTTCAGAGGCAATACCTCTTCGGAATATAACAGCCAAAACTGTGACAAAGGCTCTAATAAAATTTTTTACTTATTTTGGGTTGCCTGATCAAGGTAGCAATTTTATGTCTGGATTTTTTCAGCAGATAGTTTCTAAACTGGGAGCAAAACAGATTACCTCATCTGCATATTATCCAGAGTCGCAAGGAACCTTGGAGAGATTCCATTCCACCCTTAAAAATATGATTAGAACATATTGTTTGGAAAATGAAAAGGACTGGGATGAAGGCGTACGTTTATTACTTTTTGCAGTATGGAGGCAGTATAGGAATCATTAGGTTTTAGTCCTTTTGAACTTGTGTTTGGACATAGAGTTCAGGGACCTTTGGCCTTGTTGAAAGAACAGTAGACTAATAAAGAGGTACACACTAATTTGTTGGATTATGTTTCAAAATTTAAAGAAATATTACATAAAGCTGTAGCTTGCCCAAGGAAAATTTAAAATTGGCTCAAGGGAAGATGAAAACTTGGTATGATAAGGACGCTAGAATGAGGTCATTTAAGCCTGGAAATAGGGTGTTGGCTCTTTTCCCGATGCAAAGGAACCCGTTACAAACTAAATTTCATGGTCCTTATGAGATTAAATCTAAAGTAAATGATGTGGATTATATGATTAAAACCCCAGATCGAAGAAAGCCAACACAGCTATGTCATATAAATATGATAAAACCATATTATGAGAGAGAAGCTGCTACTATGACTGTTGTGGTCAATAATGAGTCTGATCTTTCTAAAAACTTAATGGACGATTCATCTGAAACTCATTTTAAACCCAACATTATTTCTGCCAGGTTACCAAACTCAAAAATTCTGGAAAATATTGATGAGAAATTAGCTCATTTACAGCCAGAGCAGAGAGAGCAGATGAAACAGTTAATTTTTAAATATAGGGATTTATTTCCAGATGTTCCTAGAAGAACCACCGCAGCTTCGCATTATGTAGATTTTGGAGATGCAAAACCCATAAAACAACATCCGTATCGGATGAATAGGGAAAAATGTGAACTTGCTGAACAAGAAATTAAGTATATGTTAGAAAATGATATTATTAGACATTCTAATTCGAATTGGAGTTCACCGTGTGTTATGGTGCCTAAACCAGACAATAGTATTAGGTTTTGTACAGATTACAGGAAGGTGAATGCTGTGACAAAAACTGATGCATATCAATCCCTAGGGCAGACAATTGTGTGGATAAAGTTGGACAAGCTTGCCATGTACTTGTTGCTTTTTAACAAACTGCAGCTCAAAGAGAGCAGCACTTACAGACAATTCTCTATCTGATATTGTCACATGGACAATCAGATACTTTCTCCAGATCAATTTTCAACAAATCAGAACTATTTTCTTTTGCTCTCTCCAGCACTTAAATGTCACTAGCCTTGATTCCATCAACCAAAAAGTGAGTCGTAAAGTTAACTTTGTCACATGTACAGAGAAACATCGCAACATCCAGTGAAACGTGCCATTTGCGCCAATGACCAGCACGGTCCAAGGTTGTGCCGGGAGCAGCCCACAAGTATCACCATGCTTCCAGCACAGGCATAGCAGGCCCACAAGTTAGTAATCCTGAACCGTACATCTTTGGAATGTGGGGGAGGGACTGGAGCGTGAGAGGAAACCCATGCAGTCACTGGGAGGAAGGACAAGCTCCTTACAGACAGCAGTGGGAACTGAACCCCAATATTCCGATCACTGGTGCTGTAAAGCATTGCGCTAACAGCTCTGCTACCATAGCAACAACCTCCTCGCTCGCTCACACTCCTATACTATCCCTAGGAATGTGTATTCCTAGGATCAGAATCACACAGTATGGAAGCAGGTCCTACAGCCCACTGTCCGTGCCAATGATCAACCATCCATTTATACCAATCCCATATTAATCTCGTTCGATTCTCTCCATTTTTTCACTTAATTCCATATACCACAGGCAATTTATAACAGCCAGTCCACCTACTGACCCACACATAAGACCATATGACATAAGAGCAGAAATAGGCCATTTGGTCCATTGAATCTGTGCTGCCATTTCAGCATGGCTAATCCATTACCCTCTCAGCCCTAATTTTTTGCCATTTCCCTGTATCCCTTCATGCCCTGACTAATCAAGAATCTATCAACCCCTGCCTTAAATATATCCAATGACCTGGCCTCCACAGCCGTCTGTGGCAACGAATTCCACAGATTTACCTCTCTCTGGCTAAAGAAATTCCTCCTCATCTCCATTCTAAATGGACGTCCCTCTATTCTGAGACTATGTCCTCAGGTCTTACATGACCCCATCATATGAAAAATCCTCTCCACATCCACTCTATCGAGGCCCTTCAACATTCAATGGGTTTCAATGAGATCCCCCTCCCCTCACTCTTTGGAACATGCGAGGAAATCAGAGCACCCAGAGGAAAACCACCAGTCGAGGGAGAATATGCAAAGAACACCATAAGATCAGGGTTGATCCCAGGCCACTGGTGCTGTGAGACTGAGCTCTTTAGAACACAGAAGGATGATGGATGATCATTTAAATCCCATCCCATGCAGGGTGGTGAAACTCAGGAATTCTCAAATTTCTAAACCAAAGAGTTGTGGAGAACTGATCACTTGAGGTATTTAAAGAGCAGGTAGATTTGAAGATCTTTATTTTCCAAAGGAATTTCAAAGTACTTTTTTTGCATTCTGTAACAAATGGGTTGCATTTTTCTACATTTTGCACTGCAATATGTAAACAACATGATTGTACATTCAAGCAGGCCAAAATATTTCTACTCACCTTGAAGCGACTGATGAGATCATATCTGGTGAAAAGTTCATAAACAACAAATCTAAGTGTGTGTTCTCCACAGGCCTCATTCAGTGCAAATACGTTGAAGGTCCATTTATCAATGTTCTGAAAAACAGAGTAAAGGAGACCGCTTCATCATGACTGATTAACTTCATCACTGTTCTGCGCAATACCACTGGGGTTTCTATTAGTTCGCCCACAAGGGCAAAGGAACATGGAACACAGAATCATGGAACCAGATATGAATGGCACAGGATGCAACATTTACCTCTTCATATCGAGGAAGAGATCCATCATCCACCACTCCCCCACCACCATCCCACAGATCACAAGTACGAAGCCTTGAAGTCCATGGTTTTATCTTTTCAGGCACCAATTTCTGGACCTTTACTACATATGGAATTTTTTCTAATCCCTCAAATTCCCTCCAGGAACTATCATAAATGTGCCCTTTTTTGTTGATGGCAATAGGACCTTCTTATTCACACTACCCAAACATTTTAAGATTTTACACTTCAACTAAATCTTTCCTCATCATCTTTTATCTTAAAGAGAACAACAGCATCCTAGATAATTTGGTATCATCACTAAAAATCTCCAGCCCTGGCACCATCCTTGTAAATACCCTCTATATCTACTTATAGATATAAGTATCTAGAGATCGATATTACCCACACTGACCAGAAATTTATACTAAGTTCTCTCTGTGCATTCGGGGAGACCAGGAGCAAATGGCTGCTGCATGAGAAAGAAAAGTGCATAGAGGCGTGCAAAGCAACAAGGCTGCCTGAAGCAACACATACAAAATGCTGGAGATCAGGCAGCATCCATGGAAGTGAGTAGGCAGTCAACATTTCAGGCCGAGACCCTTCTTCAGGACTGGAAAAGAAGGGCCACCCTCAGAATGGAGGAGCAACACCTTGTATTCCATCTGGGTAGCCTCCAACCAAAAGCATGGTTATCGATTTCTCCTTCCAGTAAAATAATTTTTCCCTTTCTCTCCCCTCCTATTCCCACTCTGGCCTCTTACCCCTTCTCACCTGCCTATCACCTCCTTCTGGGTCCCCTCCCCCTCCTCCTTCCTTTTCTCCTGTGGTCCACTCTCTTCTCCTCTTCTTCAGCACTCCTGAAGAAGGGTCTCAGTCTAAAAAATCGATGGTCAGCCCTAAAGAAGGGTCTCAGCCTGAAACTTCAACTGTCCATAGATGCTATCTGGTCTGCTGAGTTCCCCCAGTATTTTGTGTGCATGTTGCTTTGAATTTCCAGCATCTGCAGAATCTCTCATGTTTATTATTAAGGCTAAAGACTGCTGGAAATGTTGAACAATAAACCACACGCTGTATACATGCAGTGAAGATTGACTCAGATTCAGATTAATTTATTTACCACATGTACATTGAAACATACAGTGGGATGTGTTATTTGCGTTAACAACAAACACAACCCAAGGATGTGCTGGGGACAACCCACAAGTGTGGCCAGACAGTCCGACACTCACATAGCAAGCCCTCAATGTTCAGCAGAACAACACAAGCAACAACAGCAACAAATCAAAAATAGCAACAGGAGAACAAGCCCCATTCCTCCCTCTCACCCAGTCACACACAGACAGGGCTCCAACCCCAGGACAGGATGCCTCCAGACCTTTAATTTCCAACCCCTGGCCGGAACTCAGAAAGTATCAAATGGGAAGTACAGCCAAGATCAAATAGATGTTGCAAATTTTGTAGGTAGCTTAAGAAGTGACTCAGAAAGGAAATGCCCAGCATTTGAGAAACAAGAGAAAATCTGCAGATGCTGGAAATCAAAGTAAATACAAAATGCTGGAGGAACTCAGCAGGCCAGGCAGCATCTACGGAAAAGAGTAAACAGACAATGCTTCGGGCCAAGACCCCTCATCAGACCCTGCATGTGACAAAGGCTAGACTGGAAAATCAATTCTACCAACAGTTGAGGATAAAGAGAATCTGTAATTTTATAAAATTTATTGAGAAACATAGAAACATAGAAAATAGGCGCAGGAGTAGGCCATTCGGCCCTTCGAGCCTGCACCGCCATTCATTATGATCATGGCTGATCATCCAACTCAGAACCCTGCCCCAGCCTTCCCTCCATACCCCCTGACCCCCGTAGCCACAAGGGCCATATGAGAATAGGCCCTTCCGGCCCTTTGAGCCCCATGCTGCCCAACAATCCCCCCCACCCACCTCCAGTTTAATCCTAGCCTAATCACAGGACAATTGACCTATCAACTGGTACTCCTTTGAACTGTGGGAGGAAACCCACAGGGTCACGGGAGAATGTAAAAACTCCTTACGGGCGGTAGCAGGAGCTGAACCCAGGTCACTGGTACACTGTAGAGTATTGTGTTAACCACTTACCTACCGTACTGCTTCTATATCTGCTTTATAGAGTAGATGAGCTGAATTGCATGGGGACAAAGATAGGTTCAGATTCAGAATAGCAACTGAAAACAAAATTAAAATTATTCCTGCCCTCAATAACATGCTTCCTATTTGAAGATTTTCTATTGACCAACAAAAAGAAAACAGGTGGCTAAAATTGCTGCCTATATCATCAGTTTTCATACATCCACTGATTGCAGACCTTTTGGCAAAAATTATACACTACAACAGATAATTAAAAAATCAATATGAGGCACAATCTTAAAAACTATAAACACAAGAGATTTTGCCCCTTTTAGATCTTGTCTTCATTTAGCTGAAATGAAACTAAACACAAGAGATTCTGCAGATGCTGGAAATCCAGAGCAACAGACACAAAATGCTGAAGGAGCTCATCCAGCCCGAACTGGAAAGGAAGTGGGAAGATGCCAGAATAAGAAGGTGGTGGGGGTGGGAGGAGGATAAGCTAGAAAGTGATAGGTGAAACCAGGTGGATACGTACCAATTGGTAGGATAATTGGTTATTGTAAATCGTCCCCTTTCTTTCCAGTCATGATGAAGGGTCAACCGTCAACCACTTATTTCTCTCCATAAATGCTGCCTGATCTACTTGAGTTTATCCAGCATTTTATGTGTGTTGCTCAAGAAAATTAAGTAAACATATTTGAGACATACTTGCATCCATTACAACTTTCTAGTTATTAAAATTAATTCAGGAGAGATGGAGGGTTGCAAATTGTAAATGAACATCTGTTTCCAAATCAGTCATCTGCCCTCAATGTCTCACAAGTAAAGGAGAAAATTGCAAAATTGTTTCATGAAAGTAAGTGATTACTGGAGAGCAAAAAATTAAGCAAGACTCGAAGAAGTACCTTTAAGACATCGATGACTGAAGGAGGGTAGCTTAGTCCAACCATATTTGAAGTACGTCGGTACATTCTGTTCAGTTTAGAAAATGCAAAGTTAGTGTTGTATTGATACATCTGCAATAATAACATTAGTGAGTGAAAACTAATGGACATAGTCAAATGCTCTGCTAGTGTTGGATTCCACAGCTAAAAGAAACAATCTGTCAGCATCTACCCTGTCAAAATCACTTAGAATCTCACGTGAAAATCAGAAATAACTGCATGTGGTAGAAATCTGAAAAAGAAATAGAAAACAATAGGAAAAGCTCAGCAGGTCAGGCAGCTTCTGTGGAAAGGGCAGTAAACCATGTTTCAGAACCAGGACCTTCCAGCAGATTTATTGGAATCCCACATGCCTCATTAAGAACGCTTAAGAACTCTCCCAAATTCCAGTTACTATAGCCAAACTTGCTCAATTGCTATTCATAGCTCAACCCGCTCTTATAAGAACAAACGTGGTGATTCTAGACGACACTGATTCCTGTCCTGTTATAGCATGAACAAAGTCACTGCAGAGACATTGAAGCTAGTGGATATAGAAGTAACACACATCAAGGTTGCTGGTGAATGCAGCAGGCCAAGCAGCATCTGTAGGAAGAGGTGCAGTCGACGTTTCAGGCCGAGACCCTTCGTCAGGACTGGATATAGAAGTATTTTATTCAACAAAAACAAGCAGCAGGCATCATATTGAGACGCTCTGTTGGAAAAGGCCTGGCTGAACAAATATTACACAACCTTTTTTTATATGCTAAAGGTCAAAGGTAAGAGCAGGACACCTCTATAGTTACAATGTATCTATAATGCTTCTTTTGAATTATGCATAGCTTTTACACACCTCCTTCTTTGCACTCACATTCCAGACACCCAAAATCAATGTTAATCAGCATTGTCTGGTTTGTAGTCAATTCCAGTCCACAGTTCCAAGAAAACTACTGTTCAAGGCTGCTTTTTTCAATTCAATCTATAATCCACGTTCAAACCTGAAGATTGGTTGATGGTGAAGTTAATATTTGATATATAGCCTAACTGCAGAATACGTCCTAACAACTCCAAGACAAGTATTTTGGTTCAGAGATCAAAACTAATTATAGTATTCCAATTGAATTTTCACCAGAGCCCTGCAAAATCTCAGCAAATATTCCTTACTTTGTACTCCAGTCAGGAACAGCATCCCATTTGCCAACTGAACCTAAGTACTTAATTTCTATATTTCAAAATTGAACATACCAAGATCTTCTACAGTAATCTACATTTGAAATTTTTTAACTATTTATTTATTTATATAGAGATACAGTGTGGACAGGCCTTTCTAGCCCAATGAGCAGTATCACCCAGCAACCCACTGATTTAGCCCTAGCCTAATCACAGGGCAATTTACAGTGACCAATTAACCTGCTAAATGGTACGTCTTTGGATTGTAGGAAGAAAGTTGAGCATCTGGGGGAAATACACACTCTCACACAAAGGACGTACAAACTTCTTACCAAGGACACTGGAATTGAACTCTGAACTCTGACATGCCGAGCTGCAATAAAATTATTTAACTGCTACACTACCGTTAAAAAGCATGTTCTTCTACCCTTCCCTTCTAATCTCACATTTCCCACATTCAAAATCCATCTGTGGCATTTTATTCCACTTTAAAGATCAGATTAGCTTTATTTATCACATGTACAGTACATCAAAACGTACAGTGAAATGTGTTGTTTTGCCTCAAATCGAATCAGTGAGGATTGCGCTGGGCAGCCCGCAAGTGTTGCTGTGCTTCTGGCGCCATCATAGCATGCTCAGAACTCAGTAACCCTAAACCTACACCTCTGGAATGTGGGATGAACCCACAGCATCTGGAGGAAACTCAAGTGATCGAAAGGGAACATACAAACTCGTTATGGCCATAGTGGGAATCGCATCCCAATCTTACAGGTTAGTGCTAGAAAGCCATTGCTAACTGCTACGCTACCTCACTTATACAGTCGATTTTCCTTCATGCGCAATTTGCCTCATAACCATGGTTTTCCACTACCTAAAGAAACTGTATTGATTCATGAGACACACCAATAGCAAGTCTGGAAACCTTTAAAAAAAGAGAATATAGGTGTGGTGTATGAAGATTTAGACATTTGGGGGAAGGCAAATCATGAAATAAATAGCTACAGCGCAAATGAGGCTATTCAGTCAATCAAGCCTGTACTGGCTTTCGTCAGGTTCGTTCCAGCTATTGCCCCTGACTAGCCCTGTCCACTGCTTTGCAAACGCTTTCCTTTCCGATACTTTTCCAGATCTCAACAGAATCTCTGCAGGTGCATTATAAACCTTAGTAAAAGAAATCTTCATTCACTTTCAAATCCCTTACTCACTCTTCCTTCAGTTAGTCCTGACGAAGGGTCTCGGCCTGAAACGTCGACTGCACCTCTTCCTAGAGATGCTGCCTGGCCTGCTGCGTTCACCAGCAACTTTTAAGTGTGTTGCTCTTCATTCACTTATTTTTTTTTCATCTGAACACATTCATTCATCGTCCTTAGTTCTTGACAATTGCCTTGCTTCTCTTGATTTGTTCTGGCCATCTGCTTCAGGATTTCAATTCCCCCTCAGAGCTCCTCATAACCTTCCACTTATGAGAACAGAGCTAGGAGAATAAACCCAAGTATCCACATTATTCATATATAATACTTCCTAGAATATTTTGGTAAACCTCTTTTACACCCTTGGCAAAGGTTTATAGCCTTTCTGTGCAGAGCCACCCAGGACTGAATACTGTAGTTCATTGCTAGGTAGACCATGTTCATGAGAACTCACTTACTCATGTACTCCATGCATCTGTTTATAAAGCCCACGATCATGTTATGAGGCTTTAAATAATTTTCTCAACCGGTCTTTCATTTGACAAGTTATGTCCATATACATCTTATTTCACCTTAGAATTGTGCTCATAGGTCTATATTCTTTCTTCTCACACTTATAGTAGATCAGTACTGGTGAGAGATATCAATTTTTTTTATTTAGACATACATCACAGCAACAGGCCCTTTTGGCCCAACAAGTTAACACCCCCCAACTACACCTTAGTAAGCCTAGTAAGCTACTAACCTGTACATCTTTGGAATGTGGAAGGAAACCAGAGCACCTGGAGGAAATCCATGTGTACAAACTCCTTACAGAATTGAACCCAAGCCTTTGGTGCTCTAGAGCAATGCATCAGCCACTATGCTACTGTGCCATCCATTATCCCAGTACTGATTAGGCCACGTAGAGTGCAAAGGTCCTGGAAAGGGCAGAATTTGTGTGGTATATCCAAGACAGCTTCCTCACAGAATATACACTGGAGCCTGCTCAAGAAGGAGCAATACTGGCCTCCTCTTAGGGAATGTGGTGGGCCAAGTAATTGAAGTAGCATTTGGAGAGTTCTACTGGTCCAGTTTCAGTTTTAGTTTTAAATTCACTATTAGTTTTAAAATAGTCATGGAAAAAATAGACCAAGGCCAGCTTTGAGGGCACAAGGCAGGATCTAGCTAGGGGCGACTATGTGACTCTCTATAAAAGCAAAGGAATAGGTAATAAACAGGACAACTTTAAAAGGGTCATAACAAGAATCCAAATGCTACAGTAGCTGGAGAGCAGGCTAAAAAGGGAAGTTAGAATGGCAAAACAAGTTTCTGAGATGGATTTAGCAGGCAGGGTTAAAAATAATTCCGAGGTTTTTGCATTATATTAACAGTAAAATTGTGACCAGGGAGAGACAAGGTCCTCCTTATGACCATCAAGGCGTCGATGTGTGGAGCTTCAGGAAATAACCAAGACTTTTAATGTCTATTTCTCCTTTGTGCTTACTAAAGAGAATATCAAGAATACCAAAGAAATGTGGGTAATAAGTAGGTCTTGGAACATTTGCATATTACAAGGAAGAACTTATTTGCAGCCTTGAAAGTAGGCAAGTTCTCAGGGACTGACCAAACCTACAGGCGTTTTGGAAGGCCAGAGAAGAAATTGTACAGGCTTTTGTAGAGATATTTGCTTTATCGTTAGTGATGTGACAGAAGACTGGCATATAGCTGATGCTGCTTCATTGTTCAAGAGGTGTAGCAAAGACAGGCCAGGGTATACAGCCCGGTGAGCCTGACTTTAGTTGCTATCAAGTTACTGGAAGAAATTCTGAGGGACAAGATCTACCATCTTTTGGATAGTCAAGGCCTGATCTGGAACAGTCAATGTGGGTTGTGAGTGGAAAGTCATGTCGGATGAGCCTTTTGGAGATTTTTTTCAAAGAGCTAAGTAAGACCATAAGACCATAAGACAAAGGAGCAGAAGTAGGTCATTTGGCCCATCGAGTCTGCTCCGCCATTTTATCATGAGCTGATCCATTCTCCCATTTAGTCCCACTCCCCCGCCTTCTCACCATAACCTTTAATGCCCTGGCTACTCAGATACCTATCAATCTCTGCCTTAAATACACCCAATAACTTGGCCTCCACTGCTGCCCGTGGCAACAAATTCCATAGATTCACCACCCTCTGACTAAAAAAATTTCTTCGCATTTCTGTTCTGAATGGGCGCCCTTCAATCCTTAAGTCATGCCCTCTCGTGCTAGACTCCCCCATCATGGGAAACAACTTTGCCACATCCACTCTGTCCATGCCTTTTAACATTCGAAATGTTTCTATGAGGTCACCCCTCATTCTTCTAAACTCCAAGGAATACAGTTCAAGAGCGGACAAACGTTCCTCATATATTAACCCTCTCATTCCTGGAATCATTCTAGGGAATCTTCTCTGTACCCCCTCCAACGTCAGCACATCCCTTCTTAAATAAGGAGACCAAAACTGCCCACAGTACTCGAAGTGAGGTCTCACCAGCACCTTATAGAGCCTCAACATCACATCCCTGCTCCTATACTCAATTCCTCTAGAAATGAATGCCAACATTGCATTCGCCCTCTTCACTACTGACTCAACCTGGAGGTTAACTTTAAGGGACTCCCAAGTCCCGTTGCATCTCAGAACTTTGAATTCTTTCCCCATTTAAATAATAGTCTGCCCATTTATTTTTTCTGCCAAAGTGCATAACCATATACTTTCCAACATTGTACTTCATTTGCCACTTCTCTGCCCATTCTTCCAATCTATCCAAGTCTCTCTGCAGACTCTTCGTTTCCTCAGCACTACCAGCCCCTCCACCTATCTTCGTATCGTCAGCAAACTTAGCCACAAAGCCATCTATTCCATAATCCAAATCGTTGATGTACAATGTAAAAAGAAGCGGCCCCAACACTGATCCCTGTGGAACACCACTGGTAACTGGCAGCCAACCAGAATAGGATCCCTTTATTCCCACTCTCTGTTTCCTGCCAATCAGCCAATGCTCTATCCACGTATGTAACTTTCCCGTAATTCCATGGGCTCTTATCTTGTTAAGTAGCCTCATGTGTGGTACCTTGTCAAAGGCCTTCTGAAAATCCAAATATACAACATCCACTGCATCTCCCATGTCTAGCCTACTGGTAATTTCCTCAAAAAATTGTAATAGGTTTGTCAGGCAGGATTTTCCTCTAAGGAATCCATGCTGAGTTCTGCCTATCTTGCCATATGCCTCCAGGTACTCTGTAACCTCATCCTTGATAATCGACTCCAACAACTTCCCAACCACCGATGTCAAGCTAACAGGTCTATAATTTCCTTTTTGCTTCCTTGCCCCCTTCTTAAATAGCGGAGTGACATTTGCAATCTTCCAGTCTTCTGGAACCATGCCAGAATCTAACGACTTTTGAAAGATCATCGCTACTGCCTCCGCAATCTCCACAGCTACTTCCTTCAGAACATGAGGGTGCATTCCATCTGGTCCAGGAGTTTTATCTACCTTTAGCCTATTCAGCTTCCTGAGTAGTTTCTCTGTTGTAATTGTGACTGCGCACACTTCTCTTCCCTGCCACCCTTGAGTGTGTGTCCGGTATACTGTTGATGTCTTCCTCAGTAAAGACTGATGCAAAATACTCGTTCAGTTCCTCTGCCATCTCCTTATCTCCCATTACAATTTCTCCAGCATCATTTTCTACTGGTCCTATATCTACTCTCACCTGTCTTTTACTCTTTATATACTTGAAAAAGCTTTTAGTATCCTCTTTGATAGTATTTGGTAGCTTTCTTTCATAGTTAATCTTTTCTCTCTTAATGACCTTCTTGGTTTCCTTTTGTAAGGTTTTAAAAACTTCCCAATCGTCTGTCTTCCCACTAATTTTTGCTTCCTTGTATGCCCTCTCCTTTGCTTTAACTTTGGCTTTGACTTCTCTTGTCAACCATGGTTGCATCCTTTTTCCACTCGAAAATTTCTTCTTTTATGGAATATACCTGTCTTGCACATTCCTCACTTCTCACATAAACTCCAGCCACTCCAGCTCTGCAGTCTTTCCCATCAGTGTCCCTTTCCAGTCAACTTTGGCCAGTTCCTCTCTCATGCCACTGCAATTTCCTTTACTCCACTGAAATACCGACACATTGGATTTTGGCTTCTCTTTTTCTAATTTCACAGTGATCTCAATCATGTTATGATCACTGTCTCCTAAGGGTTCCTTCACCTCAATCTCTCTAATCACCTCTGGTTCATTACACAATACCCAATCCAGTACAGCCGATCCCCTAGTGGGCTCAACAACAAGCTGTTCTAAAAAGCCATCTCGCAGACATTCTACAAATTCTCTCTCTTGAGATCCAGTGCCGACTTGATTTTCCCAATCCACTCGCATGTTAAAATCCCCCACAATTGTCATAACACTGCCCTTCTGACAAGCCTTTTCTATTTCCAGTTGTAATTTGTAGTCCACATCCCTGCAGCTGTTTGGAGGCCTATAAATAACTGCCTTCAGGGTCCTTTTACCCCTGTTATTTCTTAGCTCAACCCATAAAGATTCTGTACCTTCCGATCCTATATCACCTCTTTCTAATGATTTAATATCATTTCTTACCAATAAAGCCATGCCTCCCCCTCTGCCTACCTTCCTATCCTTCCGATACACCGTGTATCCTTGGACTTTCAGCTCCCAGAGACATGCATCCTTTAGCCAGGTCTCAGTGATGGCCACAATATCATACCTGCCAATCTGTAGCTGTACAACAAGATCAGCCACTTTATTCCTTATGCTGCGTGCATTTAAGTACAACATCTTAAGACCAGTATTTGATACTTTTCGCTTTGATTTCACTGCAACTTTATCGCATTGCAACTCATCCCAATGGCTTCAAATTTGCCCCATCACCTGCCTGTCTTTCCTGACATCTTTACTGCTCACTATCTTAGATTTATTTCTGTTTTCCCCTTCCTCTGCTCTATCATTCCGGTTCCCATTCCCCTGCCAAATTAGTTTGAACCCTCCCTAACAGCTCCATTAAACTTTCCCGCAAGGACATTGGTCCCCTTCGGGTTCAGGTGTAACCTGTCCTTTTTGAACAGGTCATACTTCCCCCAGAAGAGATCCCAATTATCCAAGAATCTGAAGCCCTGCCCCCTACACCAGTCTCTCAGCCACACATTCATCTGCCTGATCCGACTATTCTTGCCCTCGCTAGCACGTGGCACAGGTAGCAATCCTGAGATTACTACCCTGGAGGTCCTGCTTCTCAGCTTCCTTCCTAACTCCCAGAAATCTCTCTTCAGGACCTCCTCCTTCGTCCTATCTATGTCATTGGTACCAACATGTACCAAGACAACTAGCTGCTCACCCTCCCCCTTTAGAATATTCAGGACCCGACCTGAGATATCCCGTACCCTGGCACCTGGGAAGCAACACACCATGTGGGTATCTCTGTCAGGCTCACAGAATCTCCTGTCTGTTCCCCTGACTATGGAATCCCCTACGACTACCGCATTTCTCTTCTCCCTCCTTCTCTCCTGCACAACAGCGCCAGGGTCAATGCCAGAGACCCAGTCACCGTGGGCGTCCCCTGTCAGGTCATCCCCCTCAACAGCATCCAGAACAAGATATTTGTTGCTGAGGGGGACAGCCACAGGTCTGCTCTCCACTATCCGGGCATTTCCCTTCCCTCTCTTGACAGTGACCCAGTTTTCTGACCCCTGTAGCCTAGGGATGACTACCTCAGGGGATAGATGAAGGTAAAGCTGTGGATGTTGTTGATATGGCCTTTGACAATGCCTCAGATGGCAGGTTATCTAAAAGTTTAGTTTTCATGGAACTCTGGGGCAGCTGGCAAAGTGAATTCAGAATTGCTTGATGGTAGAGGAAGCAGAGGATGATGTTTGAAGATCAATTCTCCGACGACAGATGTGTGAGTGATGGGATGTCCCAGGAGTCAGTGTGGGGACCCATGTTGTTTGTTATTTATGTAAGTGATTTGGATACGAATGTACATGGTACATTTCGCAAGTCTGCTAGTGATCATAAATTAGAGGATCTTACTGACAGTGAAGCATGT
This sequence comes from Mobula birostris, assembly GCF_030028105.1. Taxonomy (NCBI): domain Eukaryota; kingdom Metazoa; phylum Chordata; class Chondrichthyes; order Myliobatiformes; family Myliobatidae; genus Mobula; species Mobula birostris. The sequence continues at coordinate 145,878,779 of NC_092370.1, forward strand.
TAAAATGAATTACAAAGACATCTTGATCAGTTAGGGAAATGAGCGCAGGAATGGCAACTGGATTTCACAGCAGGCTCCTGTGTGAAGCGATGCATCTTGAACAGTCATTCCCGGGTAGGAGCTATGCAATTAATGGCAGCGCACTGCCGAGTGTTATTGAACTGAGACCTGGGAGCAGACAAGGTGACAGGGTGGTAAAAAAAGCATTTAGTATGCTGGCCTTCATTAGTCACTGTACTGAGTTCTGCAGTAGCGATACTATGTTGCAGCTATACAGATCACTAATGAGACCACACTTGGAGTACTGGGTACAGTTTCGGTCACCCCATTATAGAAAAGACATTGGCAAAGTGGAGAGGGTGCAGAAGAGATTCGCAAGCATGCAGCCTGATTTATAGGGAGAGGTTGGCCAACCTGGGTTTGTATTCCTTGGCACACAGCAGAATTAGAGGTAACCCTATAAAAGTTTATAAAATCATTAGGGGTATGTATAAGGCAGACAGTCACAGTCTTTTCCACTGGGTTGAGAAGTCCACAAGCAGAAGGCACAGATACAAGATAAGAGTTATCAGATTGAAAACAGTCTTGAGAGGTAATTTCCTTACACATAGGGTAGGGAGTACCTGCAGTGAGTTGCAAAAGGAAGTGGTTCAAGTGAGTACAACTGCAACACCTGTGAGACATCTGGAAAATCACATGGAGGTGAAGGATTTTGTAGATCATGGGCCGAATGTGGGCAACTGGGATGACTATGGATGTCGACATAGACTAGTTTCCTGCCTTATTACTCTGTTGTTATGACTCCCCTGCAAAAAATAACTCACTGTATTTCGCAGCATTACATCTGCCACGCAATCACCTATTCCTCCAGCTTGTCTATATCTCTCTTCCATCTCTAATTATCCTCCTCACAATTCAATAGGCATCCAAGGTGTACATTATCCAATTTAAGTCCTTGGCAATCAAGACCAAATCATTAAGAAAAGCAGTGATTCTGTAAGAACTACGGGAAAACTCCACTAATCATTTTGCTCCAGTCTAAAGAAAAAAAATTCTCTCATTACCAGCACTGTACAAAACACTGGAAGACCAAAGTGGGTCAGGCAACACCTATGGAGGGAAATGGAGAGTCAATGTTTCAAATCAAAACCCTTCATTGAGACTGGAAAGAAAGAGGAGAAATATTCAGTATAACGAGGTGAGGGCAGCCAGAGCTGGCGGGTGACTTGTGGATCCACTGTAGCGTAGTGGTTAGCACAACACTTTCCAAAACCAGCAAAATGGGTTCATTTCCCACCACTGTCTGTCCCTTGGCCACGTGGATTTCCTCCGGGTGCTGCAGTTTCCTCCCACAGTCCAAAGATGTACGGGTTGGTAGGTTAATTGGTCATTGTAAATTGTTCTGTGATTAGGCAAGGGTTAAATTAGGGCTTGGGGGCAGTGCAAGAAAGGGCCCACTCTGTGCTGTATCTCAATAAATAAACCCAAGTGATAGGTAGGTGAGGAACGAGGAGATTGACAATGGTTTGAGAAACTGGGAGATGATAGGTGAAAGTGACAAAGGACTAAAGAAGATGGAATTTTATGGTAGAGGAGAATAAAAATGGAATGAAGGGAAGGGGTGGCGAGACGAATCAGTGGGAGGAATGTCTGGGCAATTGGCAGATTTAAAGAGTCGGTGATGGGATGACAAGGGGCGATATGAACCTATGGGATAAAGCCACAATAAAGGGAAAAGCCAGGAGTGATTACTGGAAGTTACAGAAATCGATGTACATTCTGTCAGCTTGGAGACTACCAAGGTGGTATACCAGGTAGTCTCCAACCTGACAACATGAACATAGATTTCTCTTATTTCCAGGAACCACTCCCCTCTAACTCATTTGTTTCCAGTTACACTGATTTCCTCCCCCACCCTCTCAATCTGCCCACCATCCACACTACTTCCTTCCACCCTTTTATTCTACTTTCCACTAAACTCTCCTGCCTCATTTTTTTTAAAGTCTCTTCTCTCTCTTTCCAATCCTGATAAAGGATCTTAACTGGAAGCATTGACTGTCTATTTCCCTCCATCCATGTTGCCTGACCCACTGACATGAGGAATTCTGCAGATGCTGGAAATTCAAGCAACACACATCAAAGTTGCTGGTGAACACAGCAGGCCAGGCAGCATCTCTAGGAAGAGGTACAGTCGACGTTTCGGGCCGAGACCCTTCGTCAGGACTAACTGAAGGAAGAGCTAGTAAGAGATTTGAAAGTGGGAAGGGGAGGGGGAGACCCAAAATGATAGGAGAAGACAGGAGGGGGAGGGATGGAGCCAAGTGCTGGTCAGGTGATTGGCAAAGGGGATACGAGAGGATCATGGGACAGGAGGTTCGGGGAGAAAGAAAGGCGGGGGGGGGAACCCAGAGGATGGGCAAGGAGAATCTACCCCTCCCCCGCCCACTTTAAAATCTCTTACTAGCTCTTCCTTCAGTTAGCCCTGACGAAGGGTCTCGGCCCGAAACGTCGACTGTACCTCTTCCTAGAGATGCTGCCTGGCCTGTTGCGTTCACCAGCAATTTTGATGTGTGTTGTCTGACCCACTGAGTTCCTTTAGCTCCTTTGTACCTTGTTCCTGATTTCCAGAAGTTGCAGTCTCTTAGGTTTGCTATGCTCATTACCAGACTGTTTCCAGTTGCTATATTCTCTGTTTCATTGCATGACCAATTTTGATGAAAAGTTTTATAACTTTTCAAATGTTTTTAGAAGTTCTATATATCACCTCAGTTACATTTCCCTCATCAACCTTCTCAATGAATCTCATTGATTGAAGGGTCTATGGAGATCCATTAGAAGAATCAAAAGATCTCTCAAGTTAATAGTGAAACTCAGTTGAGCAAAACTATCAGAGTCCCTGCATTGTCAAAATTCAAAGTTTAAAGTAAATTTATTATCAAAGTATGTACATGTCAACATATTATATACAATATATACATATACACTACCCTTTTTTCTTGCAAGCATTTACAGGAAAAAAATAAGAAGTACAATAGATTCCATGAAAAAAAACATACATAAACAAAGAATGACTGTCAGGGCATATTCTGGAGTTAAGATATACAGTATAGCAAATAATAATTTACAGCAACCAGTCTTCAGATCTGAATGTGAATTATAGATTGAGTTTAAAATGCACCTCAGAACAATGGTCTTCCTGGTGCTACAGGCTGGGGTCAATTGCAAACCAGTAAACGCTCCATTGACCAGAAATGTCTGCATATGCATGAATGCGGCCCAGAGGGAGTGGTGATTAACAATCAGTCTAATTTGTCTGGAGTGTTGGTGTGAAGATCTAGGTGTTTGAAAATTGTATGTACCTCAAAGGAAGCTTTCTGAATGCATTAAAACTATAGTATTGCCCTGCATATGTAATCTAATCTTCCGAGTGTCTCCAGTGGTGCCTATTTGTGCTGAATAAAGATTTCTCTATCACTAGCTTCAGTGTCTCTCCAGTGACTTTGTTCGCAGTCTCAACAATGATGAACAACCAATATGCAAAAGAGGCAAACTGTGCAAATAAAATAAAATAACAACAGTACTTAAAACACAAGTTGTGAAGAGTTCTTGAAAGTGTGTCTATAGTTGTAGAGTCAGTTCAGCATTTAGGTGAGTGAAGTACTCCATGTTGGTTCAGGACCCTGATGGTTGTAAGGTAATAACTCTTCCTGAACCTGGTGGTCTGGGATCTGAGGCCCCTGTATCTTCAGCTCAACGGTAGTAGTCAGAAGAGACTACTTGAATGGTGGGAGTCTTTGATGACGAACGTTGCTTTCTTGTGACAGCTCTCCATCTAAATGTTCTCAGTGGTGGGGAGGGTTTTACCTGTGATGGACCGGGCTGTAACTACCACTTTCTACAGTTTTATTCTGTTTTTATCAATGGTCCGCTTCTGGGCATCGGTATTTTCAAATCAGGTCATGATGCAACTAGTCAGGACACCTCCATTGTGCACCTAGAGAAATTTGTCTAAGCTTTTGGCGACATGTCAAATCTATGCAAACTTCTGAGAAAGTAGAAGTGCTGTCATGCCTTCTTTGTGATGGCATGGACTTACTGGTCCCAGGACAGGTCCTTTTCATACTTTGGATATTATTTCAGTTGAAAACCTTGACATGTTTTTAATTCACCTTTTCAAAGCTGTTAGATAGTATTATAGTGAATGTTCCAGTGAAACTGGGAGGATTAGGGGAAGTACAAGAAACAAAAGCCTGGTGAGTTTAACCTGGGGTCCACACAGCCCTTGCTATGATATTGGTCTATGGCATAAAAAAGGTTGGGAGCCTCTGGTTTCACGTGTCTGCAGGAACTGGGTCTCTCATGAATTTAAAAAGAGTGCACCAACAAGCACTTCAATGAGGTTCAAGGAGGTTATCTTCCAGCTGCCAATTATTCAGGGATTCTCATTAGATGTACTGGGTTTATCAGAATTTTATTGTACTAAAAAATAGATGTTGGCTGGCAGACGTCAAGAATCATAAAGATCAGATCTCAGGACCGTGGTAGCATACATTTACTTTCACTGCATTTTAACATCACTGGGCTACGCTACAGGGCAATCTCAAATAAGGTTAGCCACAGGCAAGGTTGATGGGCTGAAAGTAGAAACACAGGCTCCTCAGCCTGGGCAAGAACAATGACCTTTATCAACAATAATCCTATCTGCACAAGGGGACTAAATCAGAAAATAATGTCAAAGTTACTTCCATTATATCTGCAGTTAAAAATCTTAAGACACTGACATTCTAATCTACTTTATATATTTTCAGCAACAGTGGTTCAGAGAAAATGTTACAAGGAAGATTCTATTCAGCACATTTTATCAATGTGGATTACCCAATATAATCCCACCATCCAATCCTTCACGCAGCCTTGCAGATTGCAATCCTTCAAGTACCCATTCATGAAATTGTTAAACGTGTTTAAGGATTCTGCCACTGTCAGCCTCTCAGGCCAGGAAACCCAGACCCCAGTTTGTTGGGAAGTTTTTATATCATCTCCTTTCTAGTTCTCCTATAATTACTTCAAAATCTCTCTGTGCCCTAGCTCTTGAGCTGAGCTCCTTGTTAAGGGAAATAGGTCATTACTCTGTGCACGACCCTCATAATTCTATACGCCACAAATTAGTCCCTCCTCAATCTCCTCTATTCCAAATAAAACAGCTACAGATTGGGTAAGTTTTTTTCAAAAGTACATTTGTCCAGATTAGGCACTGTCCTTGTCCTTGCGAATTGGCACAGTTGTGCAGCTAGTACAGTCACCGGCTCACATTGCCAGAGACCTGAGTTCAGTTATGACCTTCGGTGTTGTCTAGGTGGACTCTGCAAACTCCCCCCATGACTGTGTGGGTTTTCTCCTAATCCTATAAACATGTGGTTGGTAGGTCAACTGACTATTGTAACTTTTCCCTAGTGTAGATTCTGGAGGTAATCAAAAAGAATGAGAGGTGAATCAAAATGGGACGAGTGTAGGATTAATGTAAATTGATGAATAGTCAGCATTAATTTAATAGGCTAGAAGGTCTCTTACTGTGTCTCATCTGCACCTTCTCCTAATTCAATAATATCCTTTCCTGTAATGTGGTGATTAAAACTGCATGGTAACAAACACATAATTCCAGCATAATCACCCTGTTCTTGTATATTATGCCTCAACTAAAAAACAAAAGTATCCTTAACTATATTGTAGATCAGTTTTGCTACATTTAAGGATCTGCATATATACAATCCATTGTCATTATGTTCCACTCCACTCCACAAAATGCTATCATTTAATATGTACTCCCCTGCCTTGCTGTACCTCCCCTGCTGATGCTCTGGATTAATTTATTGCTATTATTGACATTTTTTTTTTGACAGACTACCTAAAGCATCTGATGACCAAAGCTTTTGCCACATCATCAACCACATAGCCAACTTATTTGCAAACTTCTTTATCATACCCACAAGCAGAGGTCTGTATCATTCATTATGCACCAAATAGGGACCAAGTACGGAATCCTCTGAAATGTCATTGGTTAGAACCTCACAAGCACACTAGTCAATCATTCTGCTTCCTGTCACTGAACTCATTTTGGATCCAATTTTCCAACCTCCCCTGGATCTCATTCTTTGCTTTTTTGATCAGTCTCTCATATGTGATCTTATCAAAAGCTTCACTGAAATCCACTTATTTTACATTAAACACAATTCCTATCTTGTTATTTCCTCAAATATGTCAATTCAGTTAGACATAACTTTCCCTCAACAGATCTACGTTGATTGATATGTGCCTATCTAAATGAGCTTGCATGTTTTGCCTCAGGATGAATGCTAATAACTGGGCCACCAGTGAACTTAAACTAAATGGGCTATAATTACACATTTTACCCCTTCCTCCCTCTTTAAACAACGAGGTCAACAATCAGCATCCTTCTGACCTTCTACCACCACTCCGATAAATCAGGGTTGAATTGTAGATGCTGACAAAGGCCCATTTGCAAACATCTCTATTTTAATACACAGACATTTTTATTCAAGTCAGTTTATGTGTATCAGCTATCTTATGTATTTATATTTATTGTGGTGTTCTTTTATTATTGTGTTCTTTATCTTGTGTTTTTTCTTTGTGCTGCTTGGATCTGGACTGGCAATTAATTTGTTCTCCTTTACAACTGGAAACATCATTAAACAATCTTGAAACTTGATAAATAAAACACCAACATAAGGTATATAATCAAAAAAAAAGTAATAGATTTCATAGTAATTTTCCTGACCTTTCAACAAATATCCCAGCTTGCACTACATGGACAATGCTGCGGAATCTTGGCTTCTCCTCGTTCCTTTTCAGCATCATTCCCATTTGTCTTGTGAACGTGGAGGCCAACCAGTCTCGGACCTCTGAGGGAATAGAGTCAGACTGGATATCACTGAGCTCATCTTCTGTATCCAGCAGACGCCTGTGTTTAAAAGAGTTATGTTTTTAATACACATGTAAATACATAAAAACCCTCCTCATTCTAAATGCTCCTTTTGACGCAAACAGTTTTTGATGCATGCATGTTCTGCTTGAAAAAGGATGACTGCCATTGGGTCAGCCTGCTAGTTAACCCTCTATGTAGACAATAAATTTGGGCATTTAATCTAATTAATCAAAGTATGTACAAATCAACAAACATTAAAAACAACAGTAATACTCTAAAGGCTTAGTGTGCTGCATTGGCTGCTATTAAGAAAGATGGCAGCTATGCTTGCCTTCACAACATAGGATGCATCTCAGTTCTGTCTCATTGGGCGAAATGCCCCCAGAGCTTTGAAGGAGTAGAGAAAAGATTTGGAAGCACAGATGCTGTACAGGCGAAGAACCACAGGATACTTATGACATCATCACCTGTGACTATCAAATATACAGTGTTGGCTACAAATTTCACCCCAGAGCAGAATGTGATATAAAGCCACTAAGTACCAGCACATAAATAAGTGAACAAAATGTATAAAACAACTCAGCAAAACAAGAGCATTCTGATCAAGCCAGAGCTATTTTGGCATAAGCCCTTGAGGAGAAAATCAAATTACAAATCCACTTGAATTTGCAATTTCACTGTCACTTTCAGAGAACAATACATTTGAAACAGAAAGACCTCAAGATATTATTGTAAATCAGACCAGAAGAGAAAAGAAACAAATAAAAAGAATCTATGGTCCTGGGGAGTGGCTATATTGGAGCAGCCATTGTGAGAGCGGGCCAGTATCGGAGTGGAGAGCTGAGGAACCGGTGAGTAGAGGTAAGACTCAGGTAAGGTTTTTATTCTCCTTTTAATCCATTTCTTTTGACGGTGCAGTTAATATGGCAGTCAGGGCAGTAAATAGTCCTTCTGCAAGATGTGAGGTCAAGGAACCTCATGGTCTCCCTGATGACTACATCTGTGGGAAGTGCACTCTTGACTACCAGGTGAAAGGACTGAGCTGGAGTTGATGTACTCAGGATCGTCTGGGAGGCTGAGGATATCACAGATGAGAGTTTTAATGAGGTGGTCAAACCACAGGTGCAGGCTACAGATAAATGGCCGTCTACCAGAAGTATGTGGATTAGGCAAACAGGTCTAGATGAATAACCTATCAGAAGCTAGCACCAGGAGCTGGGTTAATGACATTGTGTCTGGCTCTGAGGCTCAAAAGGATGAAGTCAAGTAGAGGCATAGTGATAGTGAACTCTGTAGCAAGGGGCAGAGCAAATGTTTCTGTGGTCACAATCAAGTGTCTAAGATAGTGCGTTGCCTCCTTAGCACCATTGTCAAGGATGTCTCAAGCAGGTACACGGCATTCTGAAAGAGGAGTGTGAACTACCAGAGGTCATGGTCCACAAAGTACCAATAACATAGGCAGGAGCAATGACGATATCCTGCTAAGGAATTTTAGGGAGCTAGGTAGAAAGTTTAAAAAGCAAGACTTCCAGGGTTGTAAATTCAGAATTAACGCCCATACCACGTGCCAGGAAGGTGAGAAATAGATGCACAGTGCCGTTCAATATGTGGTGAAAGACCTGGGCAGGAGGCTGGGCTTCAGATTTATGGATCATTGTGCTATCTTCCAGGGCAGGTAGGGCTTGCTTCTGAATTGGAGGAGAACCAATATACTTGGGAGGAGGTTTGTTAGTGTTATGCAAGAGAGTGTAAGGTAGGTGGAAGGGAGACTGAAATGAAAAATGCAAAACAAATGAGATGGGACTGCAGTATTTGTACATACTTTGATTAATTGTTACCGGAACCAAATGCAAATAAGTATAGAATTAATTGGCACACATCTAAATATGTGCCTTCCAAGATTGATGTGAGAGAATTAGGTTTGAATTCATAGGACACTGACACCAGTATTGGGGAAGAAGAGGGCTGTTCCAATGGATGGGCTCCACTTGAACTGGACTGGAACTAGGGTCCTGAGGAATCACATATCTAGGGCTATGGATAAAGCTTTAAGCTAGATAGTAGGAGGTGGCTCAACGGTTTGGACAAGTGAGGATAAATAAAAAGGAAGGCAGGAGGGATTACTGAAATGTCTAGAATAAAGATTTATACAAAAAGTTTTAAAAAGTATAAGAATTTCACTGCGGGCAACATGGAAACAAAATTGCAAAGAAGGGTGATGAATACAAGACTGAAGGTGTTATATTTGAATACACACAGTACGCAAGCTAGATAATTTTGTAGCACAGTTAGAAATTGGCATCACTGCCAAATTGTGGGCATTACTGAGTCGTAGCCGAAAGAAAAGCACAGGTGGGAGCTTCAAATCCAAGGATACACATCTTATCAAAAGGATAGGCAGCTGGGATGAGGAGGTGGGTTGTTAAAAATTAAATCAAATCCTTAGAAATGATGATATCCTCGATGTCATGATGTCATGAAAGAGATGTAGAATCTTTGTGGATAGAGTAAAACAACTGCAAGAGTGAAAAGACCCTGATAGGAATTAAATACAGGCCTCCGGAAAAAAGGCCAGGATGTGGGGTACAAATTGCAATGGGAGGTAGAAAAGGCATGTAAAAATAACAATGTTTCAATGGTCTTGGTGATTTTTAATATGCTGATAGATTGGGAAAATCAGGTTGGTGCTGGATTCAAGATAAGTAATTTGTAGAATGCGGATGAAATGATCTTTTATAAGAGCTTGTGGTCAAGCCCATTAAGGAAACTTCTGGGTTGGATATTGCATAATGAACCAGATTTGATCAGGGAGCTTTAAGATAAAGGAACCCGTAGGAAGCACTGATCATGATACGACAGAATTCACCCCGATGTTTGCAAGGGAGAGGCTAAAATCAGATGCATCAGTATTACAGTGGAGTAAAGGGAATTACAGAGGTATGAGAGAGGATTTGGTTAAAGCTGACTAGAAGGGACACAAGCAGGGGTGATAGTAGAACAGTAATGGCTGAAGTTTCTAAGAGTAATTTGGATTACGCAAAATTGGTTCATCCCAAAGAAGAAGAAATGGATGATGAAGGGAGGATGTGGCAATTGTGGCTGAATTCAAAGACAGCATAAAGCAAAAGTGAAGCATAGAGTATAGCAAAACTTTGTGATAAGCTAGAGGATCTGGACACTTTAAAAAGCTAAAAGAAGGCAAGTAATAAAGCAATAAGGAAATAAAACATGAAATATGAAGATAAATTCCTTAATAAGATAAAAGAGGATGTTATTTTTTCAGATATAAAGAGTAAAAGAGAGGCAAGAGTGGACATCAGACAATTAATGAAATGGCAAATGAACCAAGTAAGTATTTTGCATCAGTCTTTACCGTGGAAGACACTAGCAGCATGCCAGAAGTTTGAAAGTGTTGGGGACAGAAGTGAATGTAGTTGCTCTTGCTAAGGAGAAGGTGTTTGGAAAGCTGAAATGTAGGAAGATGGACAAAGACAGGATGGACTACACTCTAGGGATATTCAGAGGCACATAAGTAAAGTTAGCATGGTTTCCTTAAGGGGAAATCTTGCCTGACAAATCTGTTGGAAGTCTTTGAGGAAGTAATGGCAGGATAGACAAAGGAGTCAATGGATGTGTTTTACTTGGATTTTCAAAAGGTGCCACACATGAAGCTGGTAAACAAGGAAAGAGCCCATGGCATTACAGAAAAGATACTAGCATGGACAGAAGATCAGCTGATTGGCAGAAGGCAAAGAGTGGGAATGAAGAGGTCCTTCGCTGGCTGGCTGCCAGTGAGTAGTGATGTCCTTGCAGAGATCAAAGTTGGGTCTGTGAGTTTTTCTTGTTATGTGTCAACATTTTTTTTTACTGTGAGTGTCATTTTAAGTGCCTGGATGAGACGGGTGGATGCCGTCATTATAAAAATGCGAACAGGTTTCTGGAACATTCGGCAGAAGAAGGAACAGCAGTCTGCGAGGTACCAGCAGGAGAGAGAGCTGGGTGGAGATAGATGAAGAGTTCGCTACAACAGTGGACGAGTCTAGTCCTTCTCCATGTCCAGAGGATTGTGATAGTTAGTGGGACACAGTGCATATTGGATTCGTGACTGTCACTTTACATGATTTCTGCAATATTCCTGTGGCTACCACTTTTTGTTAACCCATACATGTATTTGGGTGTGTTAGATGGTGACCACTTGTGTTAGGGAATATTCCATGACCGTCACCTTGTGATATCCCTAGGTGGATTTTGGAACGCTACTCAACCTCTGAAATCTGCTGTGACTGCTATATTGTTTTTTCCAGCGTGGATCCTCTGGAATTTTCCATGATCGCCGCCTCGTGTCATCTTAGTGTCTTCCCCTCACCTGTTTCTGTGGATTTCTGGAATCATCTGGATTGCCATTTCTGGGACTGTGTTTGAGTAAGATTTAAGAAGAACTGTTCCCAAACCTGACACCGTTTGTGGGCTACAAATGCATAGGACTGTTTATTTTTGTTTAGGGGAGTAATTTGTTTAATTGTCTGTATTTTGGGTAGATACTGAAAATATAGCTGTTTAATATTAAAAACTGAATCTGTGGTCTATTGCTGCTGGCACATAACATTTTCTAAGTTAATGATCTCGGTGATGGAATTCATGGCTTTGTGGCCAATTTTGCAGATAATGTGAAGGCAGATAGTGCTCAGAATGCACAGAGTCCCAAAAAAGCTTGGACAGATTAAAATAAAGGCATCCGTTAGTCTTGCGAGACCATGGATCTGCGCCTGGAAAGTCTTCACTCTCCAGGACGCAGGCCTGGGAAAGGTTGTATGGAAGGCCAGCAGTAGCCCATGCTGCAAGTCTCCCCTCTCCATGATACCAATGTTGTCCAAGGGAAGGGCATTAAGACTCATACAGCTTGGCACCAGTGTCATCGCAGAGCAATGTGTGATTAAGTGCCTTGCTTAAGGACACAACACATTCCCTCGGCTGGGGCTCGAACTCACGACCTTCAGGTCGCTAGTTCAATGCCTTAACCACTTGGCCACGTGCCCACACTTGGACAGATTAGGAGAATGGGAAAAGAAGTGTCAGATGGAAAACAGTATAGGGAGGTGTATGGTCATTGCATTTTGTTTGAAGGAATAAAGGAATACTTTCTAAACAGGGTGACAATTCAAAAATTGGAGACACAAAGGAACTTGGGAGTCTTAGCACAGGATTCACAAAAGGGTTAATTTTGGTCTGTGTCTTTGCTATTGCTTAGCACACGCTTGGGCTCAGTGATAGCACCCATGTGCCTTTATTTTGCTGGTGGGGGGAGGGGGATTGTTGCTTGGTGCCGCTTACACGCAGGAGGGTGAAGTTGGGGGGGTATTTGGGGTTCTCACGCTTAATTTGTCATTCACTCTTTGAGGCACATCTCTGTTTTCATGGATGTTTGCAAAGAAAAAGCATTTCAGAATGTATATTGTATACATTTCTCTGACATTAAATTTGACCTTTGAACCTTTGAAAGGGTTAACGCATGAGGAGCATTTGATGGCTCTGGGCCTCTACTCTCTGGACTTTAGAAGAATGGGGGGTGGTGGGATTTCATTGAAACCTATCAAATATTAAAAGACCTAGATAGATTTAACGTAGGGAGGATACTTCCTGTATGGGGAAGTCTAGGCCCACAGGGCACAACCTCAGAATAGAATGATGTCCCTTTAGAATGGAGATGAGGAGGAATTCCTTTAGCCAGAGAGTATGAGTCTGTGGAATTCATTACCACAGACGTCTGTCAAGGCCAAGTCATTGGTCGTACTTAAAGCAGAGGTTGATAGGTTCTTAATTAGTAAGGGTATCAATGGCTATGGTGAGAAGACAGAAGAGTAGTGTTGAGAGGGATAATAATTGAGCCATGATGGAAAGGCAGAGCAGACTTGATGAGCTGAATGGCCTAATCCTGTTCTTGGGTCTTGTGGTCTTTGGTCTAGTTGGATGGATTATGAAGCCTGTGGATGATACCAAGATTGGTGGAGTTATGGACAGCGTAATGGACTATTAAATAATTCAGTAACATATACCTAGATATGGAAAGAGAAGTGGCAGATGGAACTTCATTCAGGCAAGTGTGAGGTGCAATTAAAGAAGAATGTATACAGCTAATGGTAGATCTCTTAAGAGGTATGACTGAGATACAGAGGGATTTTGGGTTCCAAGACCATTGTTGACTGAACATGGCTTCACAAGTAGATAAGGTAATAAAGAAGGGTTGCTGCCTGCTTGCCTTCATTGATAGGGATACTGAGTATAAGAGTATAGATGTCATGCTGCAGCTGTACAAAACTTCAGTCAGACCACATGGATTACTGAGTACAGTTCTGGTTGCCCCATGATAGGAAGGATGTTGAGACTGTAAAGATGGTGCTGAGGAGGTTACCAAGATGCTGCCCGGATCAGAACGTATGAGTGAAAAGGAAAGGTTGGACAAACTTGGGTTGTTCTTTCCGGTGCACCAGAGATTGAGGGGAGACAAGATAGAGGTTTTTAAAATAAGGCAGGCAGTCAGAATCTTTCCTCCAGAGTAGAAATAACAAACACGCGCGTTTAAGATTAGGGCAGTGTTGGGAGGGGGAGGGGGAGAGGAGTTTAAAAATGACATAAAGGGCAATTGTTTTTTTACACAGCATGTATCTGGGATAGTTACCAGGAATAGTAGTAGAAGTAGACAGTTTAGTGAAGCTTTTATGCTACCTTTAAAAAGCTGTCGCACAGAAAATGAGGAGAATGGAGAGATATGGATGACATGTGGGAGGAGGACATTTAGTGTAAATTGGCAACAAGCTCACACAATTTACGGGCTGAACACCCTGTTCCAGTGCTATAATGTGTTATATATTCTCTGCATAAACACAGGGTTAAACTTTTCACTCAAAACCATCAACTAAAAGCAATCACCAACAGCTTCGGGACAGGCAGAACTGAAAACAATGTTATTATTATGACGGCAAATGCTCTTACAGACAAAATGTCCTGCTAATGAAAACAGTGCAAGTGTCTGCTATTCCGCAAATGTGTGTGTCAAAACTCATCAGATCATGTCGTGAGTGTTGAACATTCTCAGCGGGAGATTCTGACTGAATAATTTATTAACGTGGGCCTGAGAGGCAAAAATACCACAGTGCTATTATATTACTGCCTAGATGGGTGGCAGATCCTTTCACAGCACAGCCGAGGAATAAAGAATTGTAGAGGGACATGTAAAAATGGTCAGCACACATACCGTGTCTCATCAATGTAGACTGTCTCAAGCACTGAAGCTGCATATTCCAAATTCTTCTTCAGATCCACAACTGAAGTTTCACCCCGTTCCAACTGTTTGACCAAATAGCGCAATCTAGAAACAAACAAGGAATATTAAAAGCTCCATGTGGCTGAGGAGAAAAGATTAGAGGATAAGGTTTATACAGATTATAACCTGTTGCTTTTATGAAATATAAGCAGAAAATACCTCAACTACACAGCAGGTCAGGCTTGGAGGTTTAAATGGGCTTTAGGAGGTCAAATGAAAGGAGAAAGTATACAGTTAATGATAGACCCCTTAAAAGGTACCAGTGTGTACTATTGAGGTACAGAAGGATCTTGGGCCACCACTTTATATGGATGAAACCTCTGAAGCTGCAGAAAACATTTACCAGCATGTGCCTGGACTTGGGCCTGAATTACAAGGGGAGGTTGGGTAGACTAGGACTTTTATTTTCTGGATTGTAGGAGATTGAGGGGTGACCTGATAGGGTATATAAATTCATGAGGGTCATTGACAGAGTGCAAGCAGATAGTTTTTTTTGGAGTTGGGGGGGGGGGTGGGAGAGGCTCCAAAAAACAAGAGGGTTTAAACTTAAGATTAAAGGCAAGACATTTAAAGGGGTAATTAAAGGCAGTTTTTCATGCAAATCATGGTGCATATTTGAATGAGCTGCCAGAAATAATGATAGGGGTGGGCACATATGTAACATTTAAAAGCCATTTCAGTAAGAAGATAGATAGGAGAGGTCTAGAGGACTAAGGGGAACACATGAGCAAACAGGACTAGCTCACTGGGCAATAAATTCTGCATGGACAAATTAGGCTGAGGGATACAATTCCATGGATGACTCTACAACAATCAGAACAATTAGAGATTAGCTTTAAGATATTGACAAAGGGACAAGGAAAGGAGGCAACAGAATGAAAGGTTTGCCATATGGTTGAAGGGGGAAAAGTTCATAACAATAGGTGTGATAGTGCAAATTCAGCCAAGATGTGTTTCTGAAATCAGAATCAGAAGTCATTGCTGAAAATCTGACATAAAAAAATGCCAGAAATACTAAACATCTAAAATTGCTGAACTGAGTTTTGAATCTGGAATATGGAAAAGGCCCATTCAGAAAATAAGATGCTGCCCCTTAAAAAGGTTAAGCTTCATTGGAAAGCTGTAGGAAGCAAAGGACAGAGAGCGTGGTGTGAGAGAGATAGAGAAATGAAGTTACTGACAATTGGATGGTTGGGATCGGGCATGAACACTGAATAGAAAAGTTCTGCAAAGTTGTTATATAATTCGTGTTCAGTTTCCCCAAAGCAGAGAAAATCATAATATGGTCTTATCTGCCTTCTTAGCAGGTGTGGTATGCACCAACAATGTAATTTGTTAATTAATTTCCACTGTGGATAGCAGCCTTTGTGTGTGGGGGTGGGATGGTTATGAAGAGATAGGGATGGGAGATGGAGAAAATGGAGTTAACACAATGGAATGAGGGGTTATTGAAAAGGGATTGGTAAGTCAGATGGGGAATCAAGGTGAGGAGGGGGGTTGCGTGGAGTTGAAGATTGGGGGCAAGAGAAGAAAATGTGTAGGGGAGGCAGGAGGTGAGGAATGAGCTGGGATGATATGGGGAATGAGGAATGGAAGGAATTGCAGAGGACCTGAAATATTAACTTCATTTTCACCATAGATACTGTCCTAGCAAACCGAGTATTTACAGGATTTTGGTTTTATTTTTTATTTCCATCATCTTGTTTCTGAGTATTTTTGAATTACCCGCATAGGAAGCCTAGAGGCCCCAGAGGATTATAATTGGTCCATTCTATGCTGGTCCTTAGCCACGTCATATGAAAGAACTTAAGATTCCAAATGTATCCGTAAACCATCCTTAAAGCACTACTTCAACGCAGTCTCATTCAATGGCTCTGTTGTTTTTTCATTGTGAGATTGCCTGATTCCTATTCATTAATCTCCATTCAATACTGAATGATCAGAAATTTCCTGCAACTAAGTAAAAGGATTATCAAAGCCTTTGTGGCTGGCCATCAGAAATTTCAGTTTTTGAACAAAATTTCCCTCTTCACCCAGGTACTGAAACAATTTCTTCCCAAGCTTAGCGCCCTTTTTGACTCCAGTGTTGAACAGTGCAGCATTTCAGACTACCTTTAAGTGACCTTACGTTTTTTTAATCTGTCTCATTACTGACAGTCTATTGTATTTCTGTCATTTCATATTTGTGTCTATCCATATCTGGATCATTTCAAATCCCATCCCTTTCTACTGTCATGTTGATTCGGACTGATATTCTGAGTTTGTTAATTCTGTATTTGTGCCAATCCATGCTGCCTTTCAAAGTCCTTGACCCTCAATACTGGTGTGTCGTTTCCAACTGCTTATACGCCACATTTCATATAACAGACATTTCGGGTTGCCCACATCTCCACTCTTTACATGTCCATGGTGTTTCAGACTGCATGTTCCATTTCCAAGCCATTTCATTTCAGACTGCACACTCAGCCTCAGTGCTATTCCATTTCAGGCTGCATTGTCCATTTCGATGCCAATCTATATCAGTATTGTTTCTGACTGGCTTTTCAAACTCTATTACAGTCCATAAACATGTATTTTCCAGGCTGCCTCCTTGCTCTTTAGCATAATCCCATGTCCATGACATTTCAGTCTGCCAGTTCCAGCTTGTCATTGTACTCTGTTCACACTTTCATCACTGCACGTGTGTCATATCAGATTATCCATTCAACCTCCATCTCATTTCTTATTGCTGTCATGCCACTAGCTGTGATAAAAATCAGCGATTTCAAAAGCAGAAATTGATAAATAGCATGGAACTGAAAATCCGTTCTTCACTTTAGTATGTTTCTTATTAACGAAATCTTTCTGATTTTCCAGCCATAAATATCATTCCCAAACACTTTCTATCATATTAAAATTGAGTATAAATTCCTGTGAGATGCTCGGAGTATTAGGACAAATGCAACCATTCACACTAAGCAGAAGGCATGGTAACCGTCTTTAGTGGCTGATTTTGTAAACTAGTTCTGAAAAGGAGAGATTGACTGAAGGTGTTGAGGATGCGTTTTTTTAAAAATACATTAGATGAACACATTAAAACCATATATAAAGAAGCCTCTGGAGCAATATAAAAATTAGTTTAAGGGTACACACATATGTGGGCATTAAACCAAACTACACCAAAATAAAATTCCAAAGTAACTACTGTAAACTGAGAACTGTTTCTTACATGTTAAATGTATAGGTGTTAGGTTTCAGGTCTTTCTATAATTACTGTCAGCAGGGACTAGATCGTCCATGAATTTTTCACCCATATAAATGCAGGATATTGTACAATGTCCAGCTACACAAAGCATCGCATCTACCGATTAGGACACTTTGGATTTTTGTAGTGGGGGCTTCAAAAGGAGCAACGTTATTTCAGGTTAGAGATTTAATCTAACAAATAGAAATACAGCAGGACACCTTAATTATCTATCTCCACAGAGGGCACTTTCTGTGTCCTGGTCAACCACAGGTGCTAGGTGAGTTTCAGCAATGCCTTATGTCTCCTTATTGCATCTGTGTTCCACAAACCTGACTGTCTGGGTAGGCCCATATTTTTCTGCCTCTTCCTGCTCCTGTCCCATTGAACTTGTGGCCACATACATACCTCGACTGCATCCGTCAGTCCCTTGCCACCTACTGGACATCCCGACAATTCACATTCTCTCTCAATCCCTTCAACAACTTTCAACTCCCTGGCCCTGACTGCCTCATTTTCACCATGGATGTCTTGCCCCTATACACTTCTTTCACCCATCAAGAATGCCTTTAAGCACCCTGCTTCTTTCTAGGCTGTTCCTTCCACCACAAAGTTCTTTCGTAAAGCAGAACTGATCATCACACTCAGCAATTCCTCTCTCGTCTCCTCCCACTTTCTCCAAGCTCAAGGTGTAGCCATGGGCATCCACATGGGCCCCAGCTATGCCTGCCTTTTTGTTGGCTACATGTTCCAAGCCTTCAATGTTAACATTCCCCAGCTCTTTCCATGCTACATTGAAACTGCTTTGGTGCTGCTTCATGCACCCATGCTGAGCTCATCAATTTCATCAAATTTGCCTCCACCTTCCACCCTACCCTTAAATTCACTTGGTCCATTTCTGACACCTCTCTCCCCTTTATCAATCTTTCTGTCCCCTTCACTGGAGACAGACTGGCTGCTAACATCTTTTATAACCCAACTAACTCTCTCCGCTACCTTGACTATACCTGTTCCCACCTGTCACTTGTAAAAATGCCATTCCCTTTTCTCGGTTCTTCCGTCTCCACTGCATCTGTTCCCAAGATGCGGCTTTCCTTTCCTGAGTATCATGTCAATCCTCTTTCTTCAAACAGCAGGGTTTCCCTTCCTCCACCATCGATGCTGATATCACCCACATCTCCTTCACTTCCTGAACATCTGTCCTTAAATCATCTTCTTGCTGCCTGAACGGGGAGAGTTCCCTTGTCCTTAAATATCACCCCATAAGCTTCCATATCCAACACATAATGCTCTGCAACTGCCACCATCTTCAACAGGATCCAACCACCAAACATAGCTTTACCTCTCCCTAACTCTTCATTTTTCGCAAGGATTGCTCCCTCTGTGATGCCTTTGTCCATTTGTCCCTCTCCACTGATCTCACTCCAGGCACTTATCCCCACAAGTGGAAAAATGCTCCAATTGGCAATTCATCTCCTCACTCGAGTCTGTCGGGGTTATCTACTGTATCCGGTGCTCTCGGTGTGGCATCCTCTACATTGGTGAGATGCATGTAGATTGGTGGATGCCTTTGTCAAGCACCTTCTCTCAGTCCTTGAAGAAGAAGAAAGCCCTTTACTCTGGGTAGAGTCATCGGCGTTTTTTTTTTAGCAGGCTTTCTGATTTTTACGAGGCTGAGTTGATAGCTCGACGATCAACCCAGCCCGGATGGAAAGCGTGCAAGGGAGCCGGCTGGATTCGAACTTGGGAGTCTTCACTCCGAAGTCCAGCGCTGATGCCAGTACGCCACCAGCCGGCTTTCTCTCTGCCCTTAACAAGCAAGATTTCCTGGTGGCCAACCATTACAATTCCAATCCCCATCCCATTCCGACATATCATTCCATGGCCTCCTCGACTGCCAAGTGGAATAATGCTGTCATTAGGTAGGCAGAAGACATTAGTTTAGTTGGTGATTTGATTACTAATTTAATTGGTTTGGCATAATATTGTGGGCGGAAAGGCCTTTCCTGTGCTGTACTGTTCTACATCCTATGTTCTATGAGGCCACTGTCAGGTTGGAGGAGAGGGTAGCCTCCAACTCCAGTGCTCAACGCCCTGACTGATGAAGGCCAGTACACTAAATGTTTCCCTCCAGAAAGGTTTGCAAAGATATCCTCCATCCTGGGCAGAGGGCATTGATCTACCTTCAGTACTGGGTTGACAGTGACCTTAAGATCACCGCAGATGCCGACAGACCTAGTCTTCTCGGTTACTGGGACCTCTGCCATTGGCCAATGGCTCCAATCTAACCTGGAAAGAATTCCTTCAGGTTCATGCAATCTAGCCACTGACTATCACAGATGTTATAAGGAACTGGACGAGCTTTGTAAAACTTGTGTGTGGCATTTCCATTTAACACTATTTTATCTTTGCTAAGTTTGAGTTTTCCAGTACCTTTCCTCATTTGTTTTGAGTCGACTATTGCAAAGGATGTGGCAGGCACATGGTGGATGGATCTCCAGTCAAATTGTAGTTGTCTCAGCCAAACACATCCCCACAATTCTGGTCCTCCTGTTTTTACCACATACAGGTCAAATGTGGCTTGTTGGTTTTTGTACTTCAGTGTTATAATTGTCATTCTCACAGGAATTATTTTTCTCCAGTATAAGTTCGTAGTTGGATACTTTCAGACTTCAGTTCAGTACCTTTGAAATACCATTCAAATTCATTGTGTGGAATCTGTATCCAATTTGCCACTCACGTCTGATGTAAGCCATATTGCTTGTTTCCTCTTAGTTTTCACTCTGTAATCAAGGGTACCCATTCCTGTGTCACTCTCATTATTATCAGATATTTCATTAACAGTATGCATTGTGCTCTTTTTGAAACTGTAACTTGACTTTTTTTTCCATGTACAGTCCATTTATTTTTGCCTTCCCAACACACACTCTGTATATGCCCAACTTCGTTGCATTTTCTGCAAGTTTCACCCTTAAACCTGCATGGGTTTGGTATATTTCATCCCCTGCCACAATGATAACACAATCTGTCTGGTGAGGCAGGTTTCTGTTTATACATTGCAATTTTGTTCACGCTCACTTTCATTCCTGACTGCAACTCAATTCTGTCTCTGGCTGCTGTTTCCATTGATAAAGTGATTTCAACTGCTCTTTTAAATGTGAGTTCTGCTTCAGTTAGGATCCCATTTTTGAATGCTTCCTTGAAGAACCCACAAACTAAATCAGCCCTCAGTGCATGTAAACCCATTACTGTACTGACAATGCTCAGACAATCCCTTCAATTCAGTCACATAGGCTAAGATTAACTCACCTTCATTTTGATTACGCTTATGAAACCTAAAGTATTCCACAATCTACAATAGTATCGGTTCTAAATATTCCTGCTTTACGTTCACGATATCAGCAAAACTCATTTCTGCTGGTCATACTTCTTTTCTTTTCAATATTTTTATTGATTTCTATATAGAAGAATACAGAGTCCAAGAGAATACATATTATAAAACAAAAGAAAAAATGTAATAATACCAGGTACAGTATATTGAATCACATTAACAAACTCCTTACTCTATATTCAAATAGATTAGATTAATTTGTATATTAGAATATAAACAGTTTTATAAAAATAAAGAAAGATCTATACCCACTACCAAAGTCAAAGCTGTTTGGGAAAAAACAAGAAAAAAACACCTTATTAGATAATAAAATATGCTATTAACCATCTTCTGTAATGAGATTATGAAAATAATTTAAAAACAGCCCCCACAAATTTTGAAAATCCTGGTTAGATTCAGAAATTGAACAACAAATAATCTTTTCTAAGTTTAGGCATGCCACAACATCCCGTAACCATTGAGCATGGTTAGGCGGAACAGCATCCTTCCAATTAAACAAAAGCACCCTCCTAGTCATAAGACAGATAAAAGTCAGAATGTGCAAGTAGATGTCTTCAAGATGAAATCTTTCCTTCCAACAATACCAAATAGGGCAGTCAAAGGATTAGGCTTAAAATTTACTTTAAAGAGTACAGAAAAATTTTGGAATACTTCCTTCCAAAATTTTCCAAGTCTTGGACATGTCCAAAGCATATGAATAAATGAAGCTTCTCCATTGTTATACCTACCACAGTAGGGAGATACATAAAAACGACATAACTTATCCTTGGTCATATAAGCCTATGAACCACTTTAAATTGTAGGAGGGAATGACGAGTACATAAAGATGAAGTATTAACCAACTTAAAAATTTCATTCCAAGTTTCTTCAGAAATTGAAGTCTGTAAATCTTGTTTTCAAAGATTTTTGATTCTGTCTAAAGAACCATTTCTCATTCCCAACAATATATCATAAATATTGGATATTGAAACATTATAAAATGATTTCATATTAAGAATTTCATCTAATACATTCTTATCAGGACTATTAGGAAATGTATATAATTGAGATCTCAGAAAATCCCTCATTTGTAAGTACCGAAAAAAATGGGTTTTTGGTAAGCTATATTTAGTTGACGATTGTTCGAATGAAGAAAGACTTCTTCCAACAAATAGATCCTGGAAACATGTAATACCCAATCCTTCCCATTGTTTAAAATCTACATCAGTCATAGAAGGCCTAAAAAGATAATTTTTAAAAATGGGACTAGAAATGGAGAATCTCAATAAACCAAAGTGTTTTCTAAATTATATCCAAATCCTCAAAGTATGTTTGACTAGCACATTTTCAGTTATCTTGCTTAAGGATAAAGGAACTGAAGATCCCAAAAGAAAGATAATAGAAAATTTATTAACCAAGTTAGCTTCTAAAGAAACCCACCCGGGACAGTCCTCATGATTAATATAGTATAACCAATACGTGAGATTTCACATATTAGCTGCCCAGTAATAAAACCTAAAATTTGGTAAAGCTAAACCTCCATTCTTTTTAACTTTCTGGAGATGAGCTTTATTCAATTGAGGACATTTATTTTTCCATATATAGGAGAATAAAATAGAGTCCAGAGAGTCAAAAAGGGATTTAGGAATAAAAACGGGTAAAGCTTGAAAGAGGCATGTAAATTTAGGTAAAACTTCAATAAAAAATAAATTACAAAAAAAATTCATTTTAATAGAATTAATTTAACCAATCAATGATAACAAAAGGGTGAGCAATTTGATAATGTTCTTTTTATATAATTTAATAAGGTAAGAAAATTTTCTTTAAATAGGTATTTATAATTCTTAGTAATTGTTACACCCAAATAAGTGAATTGGTTTCTTACAATTTTAAAAGGAAGGTTAATATCAGTTGATACCGAATTATTCAAAGGAAAAAGTTCACTCTTGAGTAGGTTCAATTTATATCCAGAAAACTGACTAAAACAAGAGAGTATAGAAAGCACAGAAGGTAATGAAGTTTCAACATTAGAAATGTAAAGCAATAAGTCATCCACATAAAGTGAAACTTTGTGGATAGTACCCTTCCGTAAAATACCAGTGATCATTAGATTCTTGAAAAGCAATAGCTAAAGGTTCTAAGGCCACATCAAAGAGCAAAGGACTCAGACGGCAAATTTGTCTGGTTCCACGTTGAAGTTTAAATGGTTTAGAATTCTGAGAATTAGTAAGAACCCAAGCAAAAGGAGATAAGTACAGTAATTTAATCCTTTGAATAAAGTTAAACCCAAAATTAAATTTTTCTAATCTTTTAAATAAATAATGCCATTCAACCCGAACAAGAGCCTTCTCAGCTCTAAGGATATCACATGCTCCGATACCTCCTTTGAAGGGGAAGCGATAACATTTAATAACTGATGAATATTAAAGTGAGAATATCGATTTTTAATAAAACCAGTCTGATCATCAGAAATGATAGATGGTAAGATATTTTCCATCCTACGGGCCAGAACGTTAGATAGGATTTTAGCATCAACATTAAGTAAGGAAATTGGTCTGTATGAAGAACATCCAGTTGGGTTCTTATTTTTTTTAAGGATAAGCAAAACAGAAGCTTCGTAAAAAGATTGCGGCAACCTACCTGGCATAAAGGAATCTGAAAAAAACTGAACATAAATGAGGTATAAACAAAAAGAAAAAGCCTTATGAAATTCTCCAGAAAATCCATCAGGACCTGGAGCTTTCCCTGAATACAGTGAGCGTACAGCCTCGGCTATTTTTTTGTGAGAAATACATTGATCCAACTGTTGTTGGTTATCAACAGAAAGCATAGGGATATTTAATTGGTGTAAAAAATTATCCATTACAGTATTATCTTTAAAAGGATCAGAACTATAAAGTTTAGAATAAAATTATCTAAAAGTATCATTTATTTCTAAATGATCAGTTGCCTTAATATCATTTGCTTTATAAATTTCTTTAATCTGTCATTTGGCACTAGAATTTTTAATTTGGTTAGCCAATAATTTACCTGTTTTATCTCCATGAGTAAGAAATTGACTTTTTATCCCTTAGTTTCAATAGGATATGTTAATAAAAAGTCATATTTAGTTTTAGTTTCAACCCATCTTTTATATAAAACAGGATCTGAAGTCAAAGCATATTCTTCATCGAATTGTTTCAGCTGATTGGCTAAATTAATTCTCACTTTATTAGCTTTTTTCTTAACACTTGCAGTATAAGAAATGATTTGTCCTCTAATATATGCTTTAAAGGAATCCTATATGACAAGGCTAGAAGTCTCCTCCACCGTATTCTCTTCAAAAAAGAGAGTAATTTGCCTTTCCAAGAACTTTAAGAAATCCTTGTCAGATAACAAAGTTATATTAAAACACCAGAATCTGTTTGTCTGAGGAAAACCTGGAAAATTTACGGATAAAAGCACAGGAGCATGGTCAGAGATAGCAATCTCTTTATATTCACAAGATTGAATTAATGGAATCATTTGGTTATCAATAAAAAATAGTCAATTCTGGAATACGTATGATGAACATGAGAGAAAAATGACTATCCTCTATCTGCTGGGTATAAGAAATGCTATATATCAACAATACCACATTTCATTAGAAATGAATAAATAAACAAGGCTGATTTATTAAGTGCCACTGGCTTAAAAGAAGACTGATCTAAAACTGGATTTAACCAGCAATTAAAGTCTCCTGCCATCACCAATGAGTACAAACTCAGATCAGGCAGAAACAAGAGAAAAAAACGCTCAAGGAATCCTGGATCATCTATACTTGGAGCAAAAACATTACCAACAATTTATTCTCTAATTTCCCTGATACTTTCACCCATTAGTATCAGAAACAACATTGTGTTGAACAAAGGGAACTGTATTTTCTACAAAAATCGAAACTGCTCTAGATTTGGCCTGAAAGCAAGAATGAAAGTGAATCCTCTCCATCAGCTAAAAAGGCATGAATTATCAGAATTGCATACGTGGGTTTCTTGTAAAAAAAATAATTGGGACCTGAAGTTTTTTAATATAGGCAAAAATCTTATTTCGTTTCAAAGGGTGATTTAATCCTTTCACATTAAGAATAAGTAAATTAATACTATAATCCATTTTATCATTATTTAAAAGAAAAGTTAAAAGGATAATCCTTAAGAAGATTAATAAAACTAAACAATGACCTATGAGATAAGTAAACCAAGCAACAGGTTTGACTAAGAATCCCAAACAGCTTCCAA
Organism: Mobula birostris; assembly: GCF_030028105.1. NCBI lineage: Eukaryota > Metazoa > Chordata > Chondrichthyes > Myliobatiformes > Myliobatidae > Mobula > Mobula birostris. The sequence goes on from NC_092370.1 coordinate 145,903,886, forward strand.
GAAAAAAAACCCGAACACCCTTCCCCCTTCCAAAGAGAGAATGTCGACCAAAGAAAGTCGACACCTACAACTAATAGAAACATCCCCCCAAAAATCCTGCTGGCTTAGCTCCAAATAAATTTCAAAGTTAGAAATATTCCAACCTAGTCAGAACAACAGATAATAAAGAAATGGTTAATTCTGATATCAAGAACTCTAGAAAAGTAAGTATAATATAAAATAATATGAACACACAGAATATTAGCTCATTAAAATCTTATTCTCCAAGTAAAACTTTGAAAAGTTCAAAAAGAGAATTGACTACAAGATTCACCAGAGGCAAAATACACAATTATTCATGTAAGTTTTTGTTTTAACAGCTCTGACCATAGAAACCATAGAAACGATAGAAACTACAGCAGAGAAACAGGCCTTTTGGCCCTTCTTGGCTGTGCCAAACCATTTTCTGCCTAGTCCCACTGACCTGCACACGGACCACATCCCTCCATACACCTCCCATCCATGTATCTGTCCAATTTATTCTTAAATGTTAAAAAAGAACCCGCATTTACCACCTCGTCTGGCAGCTCATTCCATACTCCCACCACTCTCTGTGTGAAGAAGCCTCCCCCCAATTTTCCCTTTAAACGTTTCCCCCCTCACCCTTAACTCATGTCCTCTGGTTTTTTTCTCTCCTTGCCTCAGTGGAAAAAGCCTGCTTGCATTCATTCTATCTATACCCATCATAATTTTATATACCTCTATCAAATCTCCCCTCATTCTTCTACACTCCAGGGAATAAAGTCCTAACCTATTCAACCTTTCTCTGTAACTGAGTTTCTCAAGTCCTGGCAACATCCTTGTAAACCTTCTCTGCACTCTTTCAACCTTATTAATATCCTTCCTGTAATTTGGTGACCAAAACTGAACACAATACTCCAGATTCGGCCTCACCAATGCCTTATACAACCTCATCATGACATTCCAGCTCTTATACTCAATACTTTGATTAATAAAGGCCAATGTACCAAAAGATCTCTTTATGACCCTATCTACCCGTGACGCTACTTTTAGGGAATTTTGTATCTATATTCGCAGATCCCTCTGTTCCACTGCACTCCTCAGTGCCTTACCATTAACCCTATATGTTCTACCTTGTTTTGTCCTTCCAACATGCAATAACTCACACTCGTCTGTATTAAACTCCATCTGCCATTTTTCAGCCCATTTTTCCAGCTGGTCTAAGTCCCTCTACAGGTTCTGAAAACCTTCCTCACTGTCTACTACACCTCCAATCTTTGTATCATCAGCAAATTTGCTGATCCAATTTACCACATTATCATCCAGATCATTGATATAGATGACAAATAACAATTGACCCAGCACTGATCCCTGTGGCACACCACTAGTCACAGGCCTCCACTCAGAGAAGCAATTCTCTACTACCACTCTTTGGCTTCTTCCATTGAGCCAATGTCTAATCCAATTTACCACCTCTCCATGTATACCTAGCAACTGAATTTTCCTAACTAACCTCCCATGCGGAACCTTGTCAAAGGCCTTACTGAAGTCCATGTAGACAATATCCACTGCCTTCCCTTCATCCACTTTTCTGGTAACCTCCTCAAGAAACTCCAATAGATTGGTCAAACATGACCTACCACGCACAAAGCCATGTTGACTCTCCCTAATAAGTCCCTGTCTATCCAAATGCTCGTAGACTCTGTCTCTTAATACTCCCTCCAATATCTTACCTACTACCGACGTTAAACTTACTGGCCTATAATTTCCCGGATTACTTTTTGATCCTTTTTTAAACAACGGAACAACATGAGCCACTCTCCAATCCTTCAGCACCTCACCTGTAGACAGCGACATTTTAATTATTTCCGCCAGGGCCCCCGCAATTTCAACACTAATCTCCTTCAAGGTCCGAGGGAACATCCTGTCAGGTCCCAGGGATTTATCCACTTTAATTTTCCTCAAGACAGCAAGGACCTCCTCCTTTTCGATCTGTACAATTTCCATGATCTCACTACTTGTTTCCCTTAATTCCATAGACTTCATGCCAGTTTCCTTAGTAAATACAGATGCAAAAAACCTATTTAAGATCTCCCCCATTTCCTTTGGTTCCGCACATAGCCAACCACCCTGATCTTCAAGAGGACAATTTTATCCCTTACAATCCTTTTGCTCTTAATATACCTGTAAAAGCTCTTTGGATTATCCTTCACTTTGACTGCAAGGCAACCTCATGTCTTCTTTTAGCCCTCCTGATTTCTTTCTTAAGTATTTTCTTGCACTTCTTATACTTCTCAAGCACCTTATTTACTCCCTGCTTCCTATACATGTCATACAACTCCCTCTTCTTCTTTATCAGAGTTGCAATATCCCTTGAGAACCAAGGTTCCTTATTCCTATTCACTTTGCCTTTAATCGTGACAGGAACATACAAATTCTGCACTCCCAAAATTTCTCCTTTGAAGGCTTCCCACCTACCGATCACATCCTTGCCAGAGAACAACCTGTCCCAATCCACGCTTTTTAGATCCTTTCTCATTTCTTCAAATTTGGCCTTCTTCCAGTTAAGAACCTCAACCCTAGGACCAGATCTATCCTTGTCCATGATCAAGCTGAATCTATCCTTGTCCATGATCAAGTTGACATGACACTTTTAATATTAGCAAAGTATTAGCACATTAAAGTCTTATTCTCAAAATAAAGCCTCAGAAAGTTCAAAAAGTAAGAGTTAAGTACAAAGTTTAGCAAAGATAAAATAGACAGTTATTCACGTAACAAATAATAAGCAATCACTTTACTGACTCTAAAATTCTGGGCCTGGAGACTCGAATGGAACCATTCCTGCAATCCATTCTGCAGTGTAATTCTGAGCTTCACCAGATACCGTAGAGAAGTTTTAACATCCTTATTGTAGAGCTCCGACATGACGCTTTTAAATTTAGCACGCACCCTCATCATCTCTGCCGAGAAATCTTCAACAATTCTAATCTCCTTACCATTATAATCAATCATACCTTTCCAACGAGATTCTCGGATTATACGGTCCGTTGTTTGAAACTCATGAAAACAGATTATTACTGAACGAGGTTTGCTTGCAAACATTCTGTTCCCAGGTACTCTGCGCGCTTGGTCGATCATTGGTGTCAATTTTAAAATATCAGGAAATAACTGAACAAAAATGTTTGCAAAATATTCCGTAGGATGATCACCTTCAGTTAACTCTTCGAGACCAAGAATTCGTACGTTGTTCCTTCTACTTCTGTTTTCTAAATCAGTAATCTTCTGTCTTAGTTCGTCGTTAACCTTGGATTGTTTTTCATAACGCTTTTGCAGGTCGTCCATTTTCTCATCCAGAATCGACAAGAATTCTTCATTCTCTTTTATTTGTTGATCGTGCTCAGTTAAGGTTTCTTGAATAGAATCCAGTTTTGTACTTAATTGTTTAATTTCAGAGCCAAGTTGTTAAAACTCTTTGGAGGATTCCATTTTAAATCACTGAAATTTCTTGGAGAATTCTTTTCTGAATTGCTGAAATTCCTCGGACGCTTCTTTTCTGTGCTTTTGCAGCAAATCGATAACAGAATCCAAAGGTGTTTCTTCTTTTTTACCTTTAGTAGTTCTTGTAGTCATAGTGTCAGATCAGGTTGGAAAGTAAGAAAAGTAAAGTAAACTAGGAGCAGCTATAAAATGCTGTTATTCCATCCATAGTCAGCAGGAAGTCCACTCAAACTTCTGAACAAACTGTATGACTTTCCACCTAAAGTGTTCAGTAAAACCAGCACTCATCTTGAATGAACACACATCAAAGTTGCTGGTGAACGCAGCAGGCCAGGCAGCATCTCTAGGAAGAGGTACAGTCGACGTTTCAGGCCGAGACCCTACGTCAAGACTAACTGAAGGAAGAGTGAGTAAGGGATTTGAAAGTTGGAGGGGGAGGGGGAGATCCAAAATGATAGGAGAAGACAGGAGGGGGAGGGATGGAGCCAAGAGCTGGACAGGTGATTGGCAAAAGGGATATGAGAGGATCATGGGACAGGAGGTCCGGGAAGAAAGACAAGGGGGGGGGGAGACCCAGAGGATGGGCAAGGGGTATATTCAGAGGGACAGAGGGAGAAAAGAGAGAGTGAGAGAAAGAATGTGTGTACAAAAATAAATAACAGATGGGGTACGAGGGGGAGGTGGGGCATTAGCGGAAGTTAGAGAAGTCGATGTTCATGCCATCAGGTTGGAGGCTACCCAGACGGAATATAAGGTGTTGTTCCTCCAACCTGAGTGTGGCTTCATCTTTACAGTAGAGGAGGCCCTGGATAGACACATTTTAACTCATCTTGAATGGACTATTTAATTTTCTTCAAAATACTGTTCAATTCGCTCAGTATGCAATATCCAGTTATCCCTTGTGCAATCTAATGTGTCTATCTTTCCAATGTACAGTAGCTAGGTATTTCTGCTTTATTATTTATTTATTATTATCACCCAGTACTCACTGTTTATGAACCTGTGAATCCCATCTGTTTTCTGCCTTTTTTACTAGACTGTTTTTCTCCTCTTGTGAAAAATGCATGCTGTGCTTATTTTTAAAACTCCAACGTATCACTATGATTCAACAGATAGTTAATCATTTTGAGTTCATTTTAAAGCCTCCTTGTCGCCACCATAATGTTTTTTAACTCCAAAAACTAATTGAATGAAAAATATGGGAGACTAGAAATACTCGTGCATGTACTTCATTTTTACTTTAGTGAGGTGCACACATATTATGTGCTGGCGTACTGACATATGCCATTAACATACTTTTGTATATAGCCTGTAATAAATTATGTAAACAACAAAGAATGCTTAATCGAACAATGTACTTAGAATATTACTCAAATATTACTGAAATATTATCCTCATCTACCTTTTTGGTTACCACTTTTAATTTCATAAAGCATGACTTTTCATACACCAAGCCTTGCTGATTCTTTCTTATCAGTCTATCCAAATGCTCATAGATCCTGTCCATCAGAATTCTTTCCAGTAACTTCCCCACTAATGATGTCTGGCTAACTAGCCTGTACTTCTTTGGCTTGTCCTTAGACTATGGGCAACATTAGCCACCTTCCACTCTTTGGGAACTTTACTCATGCCTAAGGATGAAGCAAGTATTTTTGCAAGAGATTCTACAATTTCCCTTCTAGCCTCTCAGAAAGTCTGAGGATGCATTCGATCAGCCTCTGAGGATTTATCCACCTTAAAGAGCTGTAAGACTAAAACTTCCTCTACCTTGGAAATACAAATATCCTCCAAAACATCTCTGCTTGTTTCCCTTATCTCTTGAGCAACTATGATTTACTCCTCAGTAAACACTAAGGGGATCTAGTCTCTCCCTAACCAACCTTTTATTCAACTAGTTACAGAACCTCTTTGGATTTTCCTTAACCTGCCTTGCCAGACCTATTTCATACCCTCTCTTTGCCCTCCTAATTTCCTCCTTAAGGGTATTCTTAATCCTTGTATAGTCAACAAGGGATTCATCATCACTAACCTCCTAAACCTAATGTATGCTTCCCTCTTTCTCTTGACCAGAGCCTCCATAAGTCTCATCAGCCAAAGTTCCCTAAACTTGCCAGATTCATCCTTCACCCACACAGACTTCTAATGCCTGACGCAGGCCTCTCAAGGTCTGAGTCAACGTTCCCTCCCCCCTAAAAGGAATATATTGTTTCTGCACAATTCAAATTTCCCTCTTAAAAGCCTCCCACTTGTTATTTGTTCCTTTCACTTCAAACTAGCTCACACAATCATCTTCTGCTATATCCTGCTAACTCCCCCAAAATATGGCCCTGTTGTAGTTCAGGACCCTAACCTATGGACCTGTCCTATCTTTTTCCATCATTGTTTTAAAACTAATAGAATTATGGTTATGAGAGCCAACATTCTCCCTGCCTTGTTCTCTAAGGGAAAGTCCGGTATAAGATTACATCTGTGGTGACCCTCTGGTCTCTGTCTCAGATGCTGACATCAGAATTTCTTTCAAGAGGGAGAACCCTCACAAGGCATCAGGTCCTGATGGTGTACCTGGTATAGCACTAAAAACCTGTACCAATCTACCGGCAGGAGTGTTTAAGGACATCTTCAATCTCTCACTGCTGCAGTCAGAGGCTCCCACCTGCTTCAAGAGGGTGACCATCATACCAGTGCCCAAGAAGAACAGAGTGAGCTGCCTCTATGACTATCTACAGTTGCGCTCTTATCTACTGTGATGAAGTGCTTTGAGTGGTTGGTCATGGCCAAATCAACTCCTGCCTAAGCAAGAACCTGAACCTGCTACAACTGGAACCTTGACTTCCTTATCAGAAGACTACAGTCAGTGCGAATTGGTAATAATGTTTCCTCCTCGCCGCCAATCTCAAGGATGCATGCTTAGTCCACTGCTCCACTCCCTCTACACCATGACTATGTGGCTAGGCAAGCTCAAATGCCACCTATAAATTTGCTGATGACACAACTACAGTTGGCAGAATTTCAGAAGGTGACAAGGAGGCGTATAGGAGTAAATAGATCAGCTGGTTGAGAGGCATATAGGAGTAAATAGATCAGCTGGGTGAGTGGTGTTGCACCAACAACGTTACACTCAGCGTCAGTAAGACCAAAGAATTGAATGTGGACTTCAGGAAGGGGAAGTCGAGTGAACACACAACAGTCCTAATCGAGGGATCAGCAGTGGAATGGATGAGCAGTTTCAAGTTCCTGGGTGTCCACATCTCTGAAGATCTATCCTGGGCCCAACATATTGATGCAATGTCACCAAAGACTCTTCCAAATTTCTACAGATGTACTGTGGAGAGCAACTTAACTGATTGTATCACTGTCTGGAGTGGAGGTGCCACTCCACAGGATCAGAAAATGCTACAGAAAGTTGTAAACTCAGCCAGTTCCAACACAGGTACTAGCCTCAGTCGCATGGAAAAGGTGGCATCCATCATTAAGGGCCCCTAACACCTTGAACATGCCCTCTTCTCATTGCCACCATCAAGGAGGAGCTACAGGAGCCTGAAGTCACACGCTCAATGTTTTAGAAACAGCTTCTTCCTCTCCACCATCAGATTTCTGAATGAACCCATGTACAAACCCTTTTTTTTTCTTTTTTGATCTCTTTTTGCACAATTAATTTAATTTAATTTCTACATATGTATTTCTTACTGTAATATATATTTTTTTAGTATTATGTATTGCAACGTACTGCTGCCACAAAACCACAGATTTCATGGTGTGTTCCAGTGATATTCAAGCTGAATCTGATTCTGTTTCTGAATTTCAGTGTGGTTTACTGTGCAGGTGATGGAAGACGAGGTTGTTAGGTTGGTAGATAAAATTAGCAGATTAAAATTTTGCTTTGTCCTGAAGGATGTTCAGATTGCTGAGATTATTGGAACAGCTCTCATCCAAACCGGTAGAGAGTAATCCACCAAATGGAAATCAAAAAACCTGCAGATTTCAGAAATCTGGGATTTTAAAAAATGCTGGAGATACTTAGCTGGGCAGGCAGTACCTGTGGAGAGAGAAAATCAGTGACAATTTCAGACCCTATCTATCATACTCTTGATTTGGGCCAGTAGGTTAGACAATGTGTCTCACCTCCAAGCACAGCTGTGAATTTCAAATTCACACATTCATGCAGTGAAAAATGCAATTAAGCTTTTGTCTTCATGTGATTCTTTCTAATATCCAGGAACACGGCAGATTTAAATGTACTTACTAATCTTGATATCCATGCCTAACACTTAAAACAAGAACCAACCTCTGAACTTTTGTACACTGCATTTAGAATAGATAAATGGCTAGCCATCTCATTGGTTGCTACATTTTACTTACAGAAAGTACTTTCTCTAAGCTGCACTGTTTGTCAATGGTGAGACACAATAAAAATCAAAGATGTTTCGACACTCTTCATTTTAAACAAGATAATATAGATTGCAATTATTTTTATAAGCCTGTAAGCAAATGTGTATGACTCTTATTGTTAAAAATTTGGATAATCAGTGTTGCTGAACTATCACAAATTGAGGCAGACCAGTCCATTGGAATATTGTATTTTGGATAAAATTGCTGCAATAATATCCTGCAGTTTAATTTGTTGCTTTTATCCTAATTCATCGGATGTCTTTAGGATCTCCTATCAAAGATTTACTAGTACAAATATTCTTCATAATTGCTGCTCAATATTGCAGCTTAGCAACTCATCACAACAGGCAATAAACCTTCAGAACGTATTGCTGATCAAAAGAGCATAAATACCACAGAACTATGATAAAAATAATAAGCTTAAAGATTTTCTTCTGCCTGCCAGGCATTTCCATCAATATTAATTCACCTACCACCATGAAATGTCTGCAGCGAACACCATCTCCTTCACTTTATACTAATCTCCAGAACATCTGGAACAGAAGCACATATATCAGACTTCTATTTACTGATTATAGTTCTGCCCTCAACACCATAATCCCAAGTAAACTCAACTACAAACTCCTAAACCTAGGACTCATCACCCCTGTCTCCAAATGGATTTTAGACTTCCTGACCAACAGACTTTAATCAGTAAGGATAGGCAGCAACAGCTCCAAAACTGCCCTCAACATCAGTTCCCTGCAAGGCTGTATACTGAACCCTCACTCTTCACAATATCTGTACAGTCATGTCTGTGTGACCAGTTTCTGTTCTGCTGTAAGTTTGCAGCTGACCCCACCATAGTGTGCCAGATCTCAATCAATGAGAGTATGGGAAGGAAATAAAGAGTCTAGTGGCATGGTAACCTTTCGGACAATATTAGCAAAACGAAGGAGCTGGTTATTGTCTTCAGCAAAGTAGAGTGAAGCACACGCAACTTATGTATCAATGGCATTAAAGTAGTGGTGGTTGAGAGCTTCAGTTCCTTGGTGTACCAGTGCCTCTACTTTCCTAATAGCTTAAGGAAATTCAGCATGTCCCTGAAAATCCATAACAATTTTTACAGCTGCACCACAGAAACCATCCTATCTGGTTACATTGAACCTCGATATGACAGTTGCTCTACTCAAGACCACATGAAATTGCAGAGCTGCAAACACAGTCCAGTCCATCATGCAAGCAGCCTCCCCACCATTGACTCTATCTACACTTCCAGGAAAGCAGCCAATATAACCATGGATGATTACCACCCCTTTCATTCGTTCTTCTTCCATCGGGCAGAAGATACAAAAACCTGAGAGGACATGTGAGAAGATTCAAGGGCAGTTTCCATCCCACTTCCAAGGTGAGTTCTTGAACTCTTGATCTCTAGATTTACATTGTCATGGCCCTCACATTTTACTTGTCTACCTGCACTGCCCTCTCTCTGCAACTGCCAATACTGAATTCTACACTCTGATTTCTTTTCACCATCTTGATGTACTTACATAAGGCATGATCTGTCTGGATGACATGCAAACCAAAGATTCCTACTGCATCTTGGTATATGTGACAATTACAAACCATTACCAATATCAGTGTCCTATAATAATAACAATATCCATTATTACAGATAGGACACTCCATCCAGATATAATATTACAGCATAAACAAGCACAAAGAACTTACTTAATAGATATAGCCATTCCGTGCACACATGACCTATGGAAATCAATAACTGAAAAACACCAGAAACATGCTGAATTAAAGAGGAAATTGAAAGTCTTTGGAACATAAACAAGGTATACATTGTCCCAATAACAAACTCTACAATGGCGTTACAGGAAAGATACTGGCATGGATAGAGGAATGGCTGACAGGCAGGAGGCAGTGAGTGGGAATAAAGGGGGCCTTTTCTGGTTGGCTGCCAGTGACCAGTGGTGTTCCTCAGGGGTCAGTATTGGGACCGCTACTTTTCACATTGTTTGTCAATGATTTGAATAATGGAATCGATGGCTTTGTGGCAAAGTTTGTGGATGATACAAAGATAGGTGGAGGGGTCGGTAGTGCTGAGGAAGCAATGTGATTGCAGCAGGATTGAGGCAAATTGGAAGAAGGGGTAGAAAAGTGGCAGATGGAGTACAGTGTTGAGAAATGTATGATAATGCGTTTTGGTAAAAGGAACAATAGTGCAGACTATTATCTAAATGGGGCAAGATTCAAACATCAGAGGTGCAGAGGGACTTAGAAGTCCTTGTGCAAGACTCCCAGAAGGTAACTTAACAGGTTGAGTCTGTGCTGAAGAAGGCAAATGCAATGTTGGCATTTATTTCAAGGGGAATAAAATATAAAAGCAAGGAGATAATGCTGAGCCTTTCTAAGCCATTCATCAGGCCACACTCAGAGTAGTGTCAGGAGGTTTGGGCCCCATACCTCAGAAATATATATCTATATATATATACTGTAATTGATTTATTTATTTATTCTTCTATATTATGTACTGCATTTAACTGCTGCTGCTAAGTTAACAAATTCAGTGACACATGCCCGTGATAATAAACCTGATTCTGATTCTGATTCTGAAAGGATATGCTGTCATTGGAGAGAGTCCAGAGGAGATTCAGGAGTATGATTCCAGGAGTGAAGTGGTTAACATATGAGGAGCATTTGGCAGCTTTGGGCCTGTACTGACTGGAATTCAGAAGAATGCTGGGGGATCTCATTGAAACCTGCCGAATGTTGAAAAGACTAGATGGGTGGATGCGGAGAGGATGCTTCCTATGGTTGGGTATCCAGAACTAGAGGGCACAGTCTCAAAATTGAGGGGCAACCTTTTAGAACAGAGGTAAGGAGGAATTTTTTTAGTCAGACAGTAGCGAATCTGTGGAATGCTCTGCCACACACTGTGGCGGAGGCCAAGTCCGTGGGTATATTTAAGGCAGAAGTTGATCATTTCCTGATCGGTCAGGGCATCAAAGGTTATGGTAAGAAGGAAAGTGTATGGGATTGAGTGGGATCCGGTATCAGCCATGATGGAATAGCAGAGCAGACTCAATGCGCAAATGACATATTTTACTCCTATGTCTTATGGTCGAACTGGTATTATCCCAAAGTCATTACACAATAGCATTAAACAATTAGGCCTACACTGCAATATTTATGCAAATTGCCAGAAAGTTACAAATACTAAACACCACTAGAATAGTCTAAAAGTTTCTAGCAATTGTGAAATGAGTGTGCTAGGCTATGCCCGTGCCTTACGTTTTACCATCCTGAGCTGAGAAAAAATAAAAACGCAACAATAATAATAATATTATTTATAGAGCTCTTTTCACACAGATGATGTAATTCAAAGTGCTTTACAATGGGCTAAAAGTACAAACATGAAAATAAAATTTAAGATCTAAAAAGTAAACATGAAAGTAAAAGACAGAACGATGTTCATTGAAAGCAAGGTTAAATAAATAGGTTTTGAGCCGGTGTTTGAAAGTGTCAATTGAGTCTGTATCCCTTATTGTTTTAAGTACTGAATTCTACAGTCTAGGAGCGCCATTCAAAAAGGTTAACCGATCAATTATCTTGTGAGGGAGATTGTTTAAATTTAAGATTTAAACAAACAGGATTATAAAACAAAAGCAATTCTGTGATGTACTCCAGTCCCAAACCATTAAGAGCTTTAAAAACAAGAGAACTTTAAAATCGATTCTAAAAGATACAGACGGCCAATGCAGAGTAGTTACAGGTATACTCTCCCTAATAGAAGTATCTTGATGATTAAAAATATTGCCAATTCCTCACATTTTGTGGCAGATGCTTGACTGAGGACATTATAGGTTGGGGCAGGGTTCAACAGTTAGTTTACAGTTGAGAACAATATTCTTGAATCACTGATATTCTCTGTAATAATCTTGGGAAAATGGACTCTTCTTGCAGAGTATATAGCAACATGAAAGGAATTTAGTTTCTTCTGGAAACTATTACAGTGGAGTTTGAGCCCAATTTTCCTCCATTTTCTCTCAGCTATTCCTTGAGTTGGTGGACAGAATTGTTTAACTGTGGCGATGTTTTACTAACTGATTTATTTTAATGCTAAGTGGGGCCACTGTGGTTAATATATTTGTGAAGTTATTGTTGAAAGAATCAACCGTTTAATTTACTGAGCAGTTTAATTCACATGGATCAGATAACTAATCAGCTCAGAGAATTTGAGTTGCATTGCAGCATCACAGAATTGTTCTTTTTAATGTAATTCCTTTTGTGGGATTGGTTCCAGCCAGGAGGATTCAAAACTGATCAGAGATATTGGTATAAATAATATTTAACCCTCTTGTCATTACTAAATCAAGTGTATTTCCAAGTCGATGGATGGGCTCAGTGACATGCCGGGTAAGATCTTGTCTGTCTAGTAAGCTCGTGATTTAGGAGAGCGATAAATGAGAAAGCAGAGGACACGATCTGAACCACAGATTTTAAACATGTACCTCAAAACCTGAAATATTGTAGACAGATTGCACTTAAAGTGTTTCTAGAACACAATGCCAAGCCCGCCATGTCGTCTACTAGCGCTTGGTACGCTGAAACTGTCACAGTCAGGGGAACACAGTTCAGATAGCTGGCTATATTCATTTAGCTTTAACCAGGTCTCAGCTATGAACATAAACTCAAGGACTGTAGAGGTGATAAAATAATTTAAGATAAAGGTCTTGTTTGAAAGGGATCTCACATCTGGAAGTGCTAACTTAAACAGAATAGTTTGGAGTGGTGCAACAGGAGAGGTAGACTTTAAGAGCAGAAAATTATTTGTGTTATCACCTTTAATATGGTCATTCAGTTTGGGAGCCCTTCCAGTGACAATGGTCTGAATAGGATGGGTAACATTTGCAGAACAGCTGCAATATTAGTCAATATTACCAGTTTATTTAGCTTCATGTTAAACCTCCTAATTTTGAAAAAATAGATCATAAAAGCACAATCCCTTAATGGATGATACTATTTTCATAGATGCTTTTTAGGGCTTATTCTGGAGTTAGGAAAACATGACTAGCAGGTATTAATTAAAATGAGAACCAGTCCGAAGGAAATAAGACTTGTTCACAATTTAACTTCAGTTAATACATTAATACATTAAAGCTAATGAAACCATTCTTTGGGTGTGGGACATTGAGATTCTATCCCATTGAAACTTTGCAGGAAAAGATAATAGATGAGCATCATGTTAATCGGTGATCACTGAAAACTTCAGAATGAAATCAGGTGCCCACCTCCTGAATTAATGCACCATTAAAAGCACACCCCTGCCAGCCAATGCACAGTTCTGGATAGGTCTGTTTTGACATTTAATTTGTGGTCTTACTCAGGGTACCATCTCTCAACACTGTAACTGAAGCCTGAGCCTGTGAGTGAGGAGCAACCCCAGGTTTGCCAGTTCTGAGTGCTGTTTGCTTGCTTTACCATTTGCACATCTCTTCCACAGTGAAGACAGATGCAAAGTACCCATTAAGTTCATCTGCTATTCCTTCATACCCCATTACTACCTCACCAGCATCACTTTCCAGTGGTCCAATATTAACTCTCACCTCCCTTTTACTCTCTATATGTCAGCAGAGCAGCAATGGCATGTGTTTCTGGGAAAAATGAGGAAGGTGCAGGACATGTGCATTCCAAAAATGAAGAAATACTCAAATGGTAAAATAGTACAATAGCGGCTGACAAGGGAAGTCAAAGAGAGGTTTAAAAACAGAGAGGTTTAAAAACCTAAAAAAATCATTAGAAGGGAAAAGACTAAATATGAAATCAAGCTAGCAAATAATATCAAAGTGGATAGTAAAGGTTTTTTGAAGTACGTTAACAATAAAAGAGAAATGAGAGTGGATGTAGGACCGCTAGAAAATGAGGCAGGAGAAATAATAACGGGGGATAGGAAGATGGCTGATGAACTAAATGAGTATTTTGCATCTGTCTTCGCTATGGAAGACACTAGCAGTATGCCTGATGTTGTAGTGTGTGACGCAGTGAGGCTGGTAGAGCCGAGCCCGAGCCTGCTGGAGCGCTGCGGCATATGAAAGGGCTGGCTGCGGAAGCGCCAGCCCCGCCTGCTCCCCTGCCTGCACTCGGGTGTACAAGGGATGCCTGCATGGTGCGCTCAGTGCGGGCTCTAGCCCGCAGGCTGAAGGTGAAATCAGCACAAAAAGCAAGCAGCTGCGGGCCCAGAAGGTGCGTACTCTGATGCCGCCTCTTGGTGAGGCCGAGGCCGAGGCCGGGGCCCGGTCCTGGGCCACCCGCCGCCACCGCACCGTCGGCGGCCTGCAGCCAGTGCAAGGCGGAAGCAGGCGGAGGGGGCAAGGCCCGAGACCTGGAGCTGGCCTGCCGCTCGTCGCGACCGCCGCCGCCCGCTCCTGCTGCCTGGTACGGCCAGCATGGCGGCGAGCTGCGAGCCCACTTCCATAGGCCAGAAACCAAGGTGATCATCCCAACGGCGGAGCAGGCGGAAGAGGAGACATCTCCCAACGGCTGCAAAGGCAGATGAGGATGCCCAACAATGAGTAGGGAGGCTTGCGAGCACGCCACAAGAACTGCCGTAGACCCACAACACTCAGGGCTTGTCTACCTAGCGTGTGAAGCCTGGATTCGGCGGACTGCATGGAAGAAACCATCACTGGTTCAACGGGCGATTCTCAGCAATGCGTCGTGGAGCACTAAGAGGGCTCAGTGAGACACACAGACACTGCTGGCCATCCACTGCATCCTGACCTATCTCCAGCCGTCTCGACTATGTCTTGCCACTGGGTCCAGATAGGCCGGGACGAGAGAGTGAGGCTGACGACCTGCGCAACTCTCCCTCACTTTAATCCAAGTCAAGCACAAGTCATGACTTCAAACCCAAGACATCAACACGTGGGAGACGCTTGCCCTCGACCGTCCAGCTTGGCACAGCAAGATCACCACAGGAGCCCGTGCAGCTGAAGTCAGGCGCATCATTGAGGCGCAACGAAAGCGTGCTGTGCGCAAGGCCCGAGCAGCATCCACTGCCACAACAGCACCCACCCACTTGTGTCCCACATGTAGGTGAGCCTTCAGGGCCCGGATTGGCCTCATCAGTCACCTCTGGACCCACAGCCACCAATCTCCCATTTGACTTTGAAGCCATGGTCATCTTCGAACACGAAGGATGAACAACAACAACAAAGTGCGTGAAGGAAGAGAAGTGAGTGCAGTCACTGTTACAAGAGAGAAGGTGCTCAAAAAGCCTAAAAACCTATAGGTACATAAGTCACCTGGACCAGAGGAACTGCACCTTAGGGTTATGAAAGAGGTAGCGTTAGAGATTGAGGTAGCATTAGCAACATTCTTTCAAAAATCATTGGACTCTGGCATGGTGCCAGAGGACTGGAAAAATACAAATATTACTCCACTCTTTAAGAAAGGAGGAAGGCAGCAGAAAGTTAATTATAGACCAGTTAGCCTGACCTCAGTGGTTGGGAAGATGTTAGAGTCAATTGTTAAGGATGAGGTGTTGGAGTACTTGGTGACACAGGAGAAGACCAGACAAAGTCAGCATGGTTTCCTTCAGGGAAAATCTTGCCTGACGAACCTGTTGGAATTCTTCAAGGAGATTACAAGTAGGATAGATAAAGGGGATGCAATGGATGTTGTATATTTGGACTTTCAGAAGGCTTCTGACAAGGTGCCACACATGAGGGTGCTTACCAAGTTAAGAGTCCATGGTATTACAGGAAAGTTACCAACATGGTTAGAGCATTGGCTGATGGGTAGGAGCATTGGCTGATGGGTAGTGAGTGGGAATAAAAGGATCCTTTTCTGGTTGGCTGCCAGTGACTAGTGGCATTCCACAGGGGTCGATGTTGGGCCACTTCTTTTTATGCTGTATATAAATGATTTAGATGATGGAATAGATGGCTTTGTTGCCAAGTTTGTAGATGATATGAAGATTGGTGGAGGGGCAGGTAGTGTTGAGGAAACAGGTAGGATGCAGAAGGACTTAGACATATTCAGAGAATGGGCAAGGAAGTGGCAAATGAAATACAATGTTAGAAAATACATGGTCATGCACTTTTGCAGTAGAACTAAATGTGCAGAATATTTTCTAAATGGGGAGAAAATCCAGGAATCTGAGATGCAGAGGAGTCCTTGTGCCATGAAGGTTAACTTGCAGGTTGAGTCAGTGGTGACGAAGGCAAATGCCATGTTAGCATTCATTTCAAGGGTCTAGGATACAAGAGCAAAGATATGATGCTGAGGCTTTATAAGGTACTGGTGAGGCCTCACCTTGAGTATCGTGAACAGTTTTGGGCCCCTCATCTTAGAAAAGATTTGCTGGCATTGGAGAGGGTCCAGAGGAGGTTCACAAGGATGATTCCAGGAATGAAAGAGTTATCATACAAGGAACGTTTGATGACTCTGGGTCTGTACTCACTGAAATTTAGAAATATGAGGGGAGAACTCACTGAAACCTTTCAAATGTTGAAAGGTCTAGACAGAGTAGATGTGATTCCCATGGTAGGAGATTGTAGGATAAGAGGATAAGAGGGCACAGCCTCAGGATAGAGGGGTGCCCTTTCAAAACAGAGATGTGGAGAATTTTCTTTAGCCAAAGGGTGGTGAATTTGTGGAATTTGTTCCCACAGGCAGCTGTGGAGGCCAGCTCATTGGATGTATTTATGGCAGAGATTGATAGGTTCTGATAGGACGTGGCATCAAAGGTTACCAGGAGAAGACCGGGAACTGGGGTTGAGGAGGAGATAGAAAAGAAAGGATCAGCCATGATCGAATGGCAAACTAGACTCGATGGGCCAGATGGCCTAATTCTGCTCCTATGTCTTATGGTAGTACGGTCTATATAACTGAGAAAACTTCTGGTATCCTGCTTTATATTATTGGCTAGTCTGCCCTCATATTTCATCTTTTCCCTTCTTATAGCTTTTTTAGTTGCCTTTTGTTTCTATTAAAAGCTTCCTAATCATCCAACTTCCCACACACATGTTCTACCTTATATGCCCCTTCCTTGGCTTTTATGCAGTCCTTAACTTCCCTTGTCAGCCATGGTTGCCTACCCGTGCCATTTCAGAACTCCTTCCTCTGTGGGACAAATCTATCCTGCACCTTGTGAACTATTCCCAGAAGTTTCAGCCATCTTTGTTCTGCCGTCATCTCCACCAGTATCTTCCTCCAATCCACCTGGGCAAGCACCTCTCCCATGCCTCTGTAATTCCCTTTATTCGTATGAATTCAATCATATTATGATCACTGCCTTCTAAGAGCTCCTTTACGTTAAGCTCCCAAATAAGATCTGGGTTGTTACACAGCACCCAATCTAAGATAGCCTTTCCACAAGCTGCTCTAAACAGCCACCTCTTAGGCATTCAACAAATTCCCTCTCTTGCAATCTGACACCAACCTGATTTTCCCAATCCCCTTGCATATTGAAGTCCCACATTACAATTGTGTCATTACCCTTAATACATGCTTTTTCCAGCTCCCTTTGCAATCTCAACCCCACATTTTGGCTACAATTTAGAGGCCTATATATGATTCCCATAGTGTTTTTTTTCACCCTTGCAATTTCTTAACTCCAACCACAAAGATTCAGCATTCTCACCCTATGTCATCCCCTTCTCTCGATGTAATTCCTTCTCTTACCAACAGAGCAACACCGCCGCCTATGCCTTCCTTTCAATACAAAGTAAATCCTTTGATGTTAAGCTCCCAACTATGACCTTCTTTCAGCCATGACTCAGTGATGCCCACAATGTCATACCAACTAATCACTAATTGCACCATAAATTTGTCCACCTTATTCCATGTGCTACACACATTTAAAAACAGCACCTTCAGTCCTGCATTCTTCGCTCTTTTGAATTTTGCCTCTATGGTACAATTTAACTCCTTGCTCTGTCTGTATTTGTACCCTATCATTGGCTTGTCCTTCCTTACGTTCTTGTTACACCTATCATCTACTTGGAAAGCTGCTGGCTCATCCTCAGCTCTATCCTCCTGGTTCCTAAAGTCTATAATTATTGCCATTGATACTGTAGTTAATCACTTATTTTTGCTTTGTGTTTAAAATTATAGAACATCTGTGAGGAGAATGAGATTTTCTCCAGATAACTGCTGTGTTGAATGAAGACTGTTTTGTCTGTCAGCAGTTTCAGCATCTCACCGGTAGACTCAGTCACAATTCCTTGTTAAACATTTCTGAATTTAACTTAATTTGATAACATCACTAAGATTTATTTTTCTTTATGTCAAAACTGAGATCCTTAATTCAGCAGATATCAATCAAACATTTCAGTTAATTGTTATACAGTAGATTTGGGTTAATTGGGACACATCGGGACTTGTACATTTTGGCCCAATAAGGTGGCTGCCCCAGTTAGCCGAAGTTTCATGGAAGTAGATACAAGGTATATTGTTTAACTGAATAACAACTCATGTATTTAAATGAAATACAGAACAAATAAGAACACTATCAACACCTCTACCGTACTATAAAACCGTGTATTACTTCCTAATAGCTATTGACAGAGGAAATCATCTGCCATGTTTTTCTGATTGACTGTAAATGAACAAAATGAGCAGAGACACCTAGTGCAGGTAATGGACTGCCTTCATAAAATGCTTTAGATGATTGCTTCCTCCAAATCTTCATTTTGATTGTAACATTCAAAATGATTGTGGATGCCTTCATAATCCCTAACTTGCTGAAGTAGTGAAATCATTTGATTTTCACTCCCGGCTATTTCTGCTATTTCCAAGCATTCACACAAGCGCACGTGAGTTAGAAACAGTTTGGCAAAAGTGTTCTGCCCCAACTAAGCGACATAGTGTCCCAAATAAATGAAGGGAATCCCGGCAATTTCCCTGATTAGTTTTGTTCTTTAGGAATTGTCCCAAATAAGTGGCTGCCCCAATTTAACCAGAACCCATTGTATTACAAAAGAAACTAACCTTCCTTCTGGTCAGCATGCACTATCTTTTGGATATAAAATAGGCTTGATAGAAGGTGGCAAAGGGTGGTAGTGGAGGGTTGTTGACTAGTGGTGTGCTGCAGGGATCAGTGCTGGGTCCTCTATTCATGATTTGGATGAGCATGTAGGTAGCATGATTAGTAAATTTGTGGATAACACCAAAATTGACCATGTGAATATGGAACTGTACAGCACAGGATCAGGCCTTTCAGCTCACAATGTAAATTAGTAATAAATGGGCAACCTAACTGACCCTCTCTGTCTAGCCAATGTCCACATCTGTCCATTTTCCTCCTATTCATGTGCTTATCTAAACGTCTCTTAAATGTCTCTAATGTGTATGGGTCTACCACCAGCCCAGGCAGTGCATTCCAGACACCCACCACTCTGTGCAAAAATCTTACCCCTCACCTCTCCTTTGAAATTACACCCTATTACCTTAAATGTAAGCCCTCTGGTATTAGACACTTCAATACTGAGAAAAAGATACTGTCTGTCTACTCTATCTATGCCTCTCATATCGCTAGAAACCTCTATCAGATCTCTCCTCAGCCTCCGTCACTCCAGAGAAATCAACCTCGTGTTTTAGCACATGCCCTCTAAACCAGGCAATATCCGGGTAGAACTCTTCTGCGCCCTCTCCAAAACCTCGAATTCCTTCCTATAATGGGGTGACCAGAACTGTATGCAATACTCCAGATGTGGCCCAACTACAGACTTATAAAGCTGCAACATAACTTACTGTCTTTTGAACTCAATGCAATATGCCTTTTTAACCACCCTATAAACCTGTATAGCCACTTTCAGGGTGCTGTGAACTTGGACCCCAAGATCCCTCTGCACCACACTTTTAAGGGTCTTGCCTTTCACAGTGTACTGTCTCTTTACATTTGACCTCCAAGGTGTAACACTTCATGCTTGGCAGGGTTAAACTCCATCTGCTATTTCTCTGCCCATGTCTGCAACTGATCTATACTCTGCTGTATTCTTTGCCAGTCTACGCTATCCACACCACCAATCTTCATATCACCTGCAAACCTATTAACCCACCTATCTACATTTTCATCCAAAGAGTATCACAAGTCCTAGTGTGATGGAAAATTAACAGACCTAGATCAAATGAGAAAGTGAGCCAAAGAGTGGTAGATGGAGTTTAACTTGTATGAGTGATGGTGATATACTTTGGACCAATACAATTAAGCATGTGGTCCATGGACCCAGGTTTGGAACCCTTGACTTAGAGAATTGTGGATATTTGGAAAAAATTCATTCCCAGAGGAAGTGGTAGAGGTAAGTACAATTACAATGTTTAAAAGACATTTGACTAGATAGGTGGATAGGAAATATCTAGTAGGAATCAGGCCAAATACGGGCAGGTAGAACTAACTCCAGAAGTTACCTTTGTTGGCTTGAATGTGTTGAGAGTAAAGGGCCTTTTCCATGTGTTGTAACTCTATGACATTTAGCAGAAGAACACTGTGAGAGGAAGTACATGGCAAAAACAAAGGAGTGAGATAAAGATAGAATGAAAGTGCGAAAAAGACAGCACTTATTAATGTGAGATGAAGTTAGATTAATAGTAACTATTAATATGTGGAGGTTTCAAATAAAAGCACAAAGTGCTAGAAATTATTAGCAGTGCAGGTTGAATTTGGAAGTGATTGACTTTTAGGCACATAGTGCAAATTAACCTCAAATTGTCCTTGCCAATCTGGAAAAAATAGCAACTGAATTATTTCATGGATGATATAAATGGCCCAATAACCAGTCCTATTTCTGATCAAGAAGTTAGCCTCAAATTTCCAGAAACATGTGGCCAAGCCCTCTGACAGGATGAAACAACATCTCATTCCTTTGAGCTGCCCAAGCCTCTGGCCTCCAAATGTGTCATTAGAAGAACGCTCTTTCTCCAACTTGCTCTTGACACGTTGAAGACAACATCCTCCTCCCCCACTGATTAATGAGGCTGTTTTGTGTGTGGCTGGCCATGCCCATGAACGTTATTATAATTTCAGTAGGTCTGAAGGAGAGGGTGGGGAAAAGTCATCTAATTTGGAGAACTGAGGAACACATAGAGGAAAGTCTGGAAGAAGATGGAAATTTGGTAACCTGGAATGCTAAGCATATGGTGAAACTGGAAAGAGAGTTGGGAAAGGGTACACCTTGTTAAGTTCAGTGCCTGTTAGTATCCCATCATACAGGGTTAAATCCTGTATGACAGCAAGCTCTGCAATATGCAATAGTGATCAGAACTGATTTCTTACCATCAGTAATCCGCATTGTGTAGATTGATGGGAACACCGATTAAAACTTTGGAAGTAATTTAAGGAGCTTTCTCACACATGTAAGTTTCATGACATGTGTGAGTGATTATAAACCTGATTTATATGCTTGAGCCCCTCAACCATCCGGCTCTCAAACCAGAGGAGAGAATTTCACTCACACAAGCAACGGACTCACTTTCAAGAACTCTTCATCTCATGTTCTGGATATTTATTGCTTATTTATTTATTATTTTGTTTACTTTACTTTTCATTTTGTATTTGCATGGCTTGTTGTCTTTCGCCCACTGGTTGTTTGTCCAGTATTCTGTGTGCGGTTTTTATTGTTTCTTTGTAGTTACTGTGAATGCTCACAAGAAAATGGATCTTAGGGTAGTATATGGTGACACATATGTACTTTGATAATAAACTTATTTTGAACTTTGAATCTGATATCTGTAGTTCGTCTAGTTGAACAGTTTTACCTGCATCTTTTCTGAACTAGATTTAAATTAGACTGGTGGGATAAAGGCTTCTTGGCATGCCCAGATGATTGCAAATAAGATCTCTGCCCCATGTATATTGCAAATTATACAAAAATGCACACAGGTCAAATATTTTCTCAGCAACTACATTTATTCACGTGAGACCTCATGAGACATAAATGAGCCTCTTGCTACTCGGCAGTTCGGAAGTGCTAGTTCAAATTGGTACTGAATGGATTTACCAAGATAAAGCCTGACCGGAGGTCTGGGAGGTTATACTGGGACACTGAGTTCTACGCGGCTTTCTGTGGAGAGCTCAGTTTTGCAGCAGAGGCCCCTGCTCATTCAATAAAAGGAAGATTGAGGGGATATCTATATCTGAGAGGACAACTCACCCTGAGTAAGTTTTTTTACGCAGAGAGTGGTGAGTGTGTGGAATGGGCTGCCAGCGACGGTGGTGGAGACGGATACCATAGGGTCTTTTAAGAGACTCTTGGACATGTACATGGAGCTCAGAAAAATAGAGGGCTATGGGTAACCCTGGGTAATTTCTAAGGTAAGGAGATGTTCGGCACAGCTTTGTGGGCCAAAGGGCCTGTATTGTTCTGTAGGTTTTCTATGTTTCTATCTCTTTGCCTATCTTTCAATAAGAGAATTCTACAAATGTCAGCACTGCATCACAACATTAGCCCAAAATGCAATACTTATTTATTAAAGCATGTGTAGTGGAGAGTTCTTGCCAAGCAGGTGACAACCCCAGGTACAAAAGGGTCAGATTTTCTAAAGTGAATTAATGAGAAACACATATTCCAGATGGCTAATGTTGGCAGAGTTAGCAAGTTTACATTTATAGTACATGTTTCACACCTTCATAATGTTTCAGATAATTATTTTTAAAATTATGTTTTTTTCTATGCAAAAAAGACAGCAAATATATATGCAGCAAACAACGATTTTTTAACACTGCTTATTGTTGGAGGAACTCAGCAGGCCAGGCAGCATCTATGGAAATGAATAAACTGCCCATGTTTCGGGCCGAGGACTGAGAAGTAAGGGGGAAGATGCCAAAATGAAAAGGTGCGGGGAGGGAAAAGAGGCTAGCAGGAAGGTGATAGCTAAAGCCAGGTGGGTGGGAAAGGTCAAGGGCTGGAGAGGAAGGAATCTGATAGGAGAGGAGAGTGGGCCATAGGAGAAAGGGAAGGAGGAGAGGACCCAGGGGGAAGTAATAGGCAGGTGAGAAAAAGTAAGAGTGGGGAACTGAGGGAGGGGGGAATTTGTTTACTGGAAGGAGAAATCAATATTGATGCCATTTCCATTCTGAAGGTGGCACAAGAGGAGGCCATGGACCAACACGACAGAATGGGAATGGACCTCCAGGATCTTTTAACTCTGCTTAATGCTGGACTGTTGGCTTTTTCTCAACAGTTTAGTCCCCTTTAACCATTCCATATTCCAAAGCAATTACTGATTCTGCTTTAACTACCCTTTGTATTCCAACAGAGAATGATTCTCTGAATCTTCATGCTTCAGGCACCTTTACCAAACTTCTCAATGCTCATGCAGCTCATCTAGATTTACTGTCCTATCAGGTGAGGGAAATAACTCGACCTGGACTTTGCCAGGACTCTTCCTCAAATACCACCAAGGAATCTTTGACTTGTATCTGAACAGGCTGTTAGCACTTCGGTATACTGTTCCATCCAAAGACTTGCAGTACCCTTTCAGTCAGATTATCAGATCAAATACATGTGAAGAGAGAGCAATGAAGAAATTTAAAAATAGGTTTGCAGCAAGGTTGCCATTTTCAGTAAGAAAAATCTATAAATGCCAATAACAAGATTACTTTTAAGAGACTTGGAATACATGGAGCTTAGAAAAGTATAGAGGCTATGCGGTAGGGTAATTCTAGGCAGTCTCTACAGCAGGTTACATGGACGGCACAACATTGTGGGCTGAAGGGCCTATAATGTACTGTAGACTTCTATGTTCTATGTTCTAAGATTTGCCACGAAGATGAATTAGTAAGTGCTTGTGGCAGTCAACATTATGTTTTGTAACTTCAAAACATTAAACTAATTCAAAGGAAGGCATGAGAGTCTGAAATGCAGGTGTAACTTTGCTTAAAGCAAGGTTAGTACATATCACATGGTAGTGTGATGATGTATGCAATTCATGTTATTTATACATATAACCCAAAAGGAATTATTTAATCCACCAATATACAAGATAACTCCAAACTTATTGAAATATTAAATACACAACAAAAGAGAGACACAGCACAGAAATAGGCCATTCTGCCCAATGTTTCAAGACTGTGTTGACCATCGAGCACCCTGTTTTTTTTTACAAGTCCTAGCCTAACCCATTTTATTTTCTCGAGGTTTCTATCATCTTCCCCTCCCCCAGTTTCCACCAGTTTAGAGTGGGCAATTAATTTACAATCCCTCATATCTTTGGAGCATGTTCTGAAAGTTAATGGCAACACAAGGAACAAAGCTGCTCAAGTTTCCTAAATCTGTAAATAAATATCTCCAAGATGCTGATATCAAACAACTTAAATATACAAGGTGGTTCAACTGAGAACCTTAAAGAAAGATGTGTTTCGTACCTAGAATCAGAGCAATGAAACACACTCAGAAAGGTCTCGGCCCTATTTCTAGGGGTTGAAATGTCACTGAATAGCACAGCAATAGTAATCTCACCACCTGGTACCACCAATATTGATATCGACCAACTCTGATCAGCGCTAACTGGTCTGTTTGACTGTGACTGTGTGGTTAGACACATCTCGGATGTCAATGACACAATTGTAGTGTGCAGAATCTCAGATGGTAATGAGAAGGTGTACTTGTATAGTGGTGTTGCAAAAACAACCTTGCATTAAACGTCAATAAGACCCAGGGCGAGTCATAGGACCATACACCAGTCCTCATCGAAGGTCAGCAATGGAAAAGAGAGGTAGATTCAAGATCCTGGGTGTCAACATCTCAGAGGATCCTACATATTGTTGCAATCACAAGGAAGGCTTGCCAGTAGCTATACCTCATGAGGGAGTTTGAGAAGATCGGGTATATCAGCAAGGACACAAGCAAATTTCTATAGAATTACCATGAGGAGTATTGTGACTGGCTGCGTTACAGACCGGTGTGGAGGCTACAATTCACAGGATCAGAAGAAGCTGCAGAGCTTTGTGCACTCAGCCAGCTCTATCGAGCACAAGCCTCCTCACCATCGAGGAAATCTTCAAGAGGCAGTGCCTCGAGAAGGTGGCATCATTAAGGACCCTCACCATTCAGGACGTGCTCTCTTCCTATTACTTGCATCAGGGAGGAGGTATAGGAGCCTGAGGATGCATATTCAATGTTTTAAGAACAGCTTCTTCCCCTCTGTCATCATATTTCTGCACAGTCCATGAACTCATGAAGACTACCTTATTATTGTGCTCTCTTTTTCACTATTTATTTATCCTTTATAAATTTCCTATTGTAACTTTCAGTATTGTTTTGTATATTGCACTGTACTGCTGTCGCAGAACAACAAGTTTCATGACATATGGCAGTGATAATAAACCTGATTCTCATTCTGGTAATTTTTTTCAGTAATGTTATGAAACTTTGCCTTGTGCAAATGGTAAATTATGAGACAATATTTGGTTTAATAGCTAAACCTTCAAGAATAAAGGCCAAAAATACTATAAAATAAATCTAACAGACAATTTTACTGCAGATTATTTTTGATTTGTAGAAGTTTGTATGAATTTAATGAATTCTTAGTAACCTAACTGCATTGCCAAATTGGATTAAAGGCTAAAATCTGTTCAAAGTAAAGCTCCTGTATCATTCTGTTTATATTCCCATAAGATGGTGGTGTGTTCGGATGTAGTGGTCTCTATGGGGCAAACTGAGGGTACTATTGTCTTTTTTAAATGTCTTTTGTAAGATCAGAAGGCATTGCTGAATATTAAGAACTTCATGTCTACCCCAGCGCTGAGCTGCTCGTTAGTGGCAGAGCTGGATTTTGTCAGATTGTGTTACCAAAAGGTGGCTGAGTCGGTGTGCAAAAGCAGCGTGCAGTGTAACAGCCAGTGATTGCCTTGGACATTATTCTTCTGATCACAAGACCCTGTTGGACATTGGTACTGTAGAATACTGCATGTCCAGTTCACTGGTTTATTGGTGAGACCAACGGCAGTGGAGCTGCATGGCTTTGGCTGTAGTGCAGACTAAGTCTCAGGCCGGGGTGCAGCCGCCCAGGAGAGGTGACACTGGAGGCGGCGTGCTGCGGCATCCATACTGGATTGAGGGCTGGTACTGCCCTCCAGTTGCTACCGCCCTCTAGTGCTCACTTAGTGGAAGACAAGCTGGATTGTGGTCACCTGCAGACTGCTGTGAGATGTTCCTTGCCATCAACGCTCATGGACTTGGGGACTTGGACTATATTAGATATTTTTTGTAGGACTGGATGTTTACTGCTAGCTTATACGTGCAAAATGTGCCATGCTCTGAGTATGACTGTTGGTACTGTGCTTAGCCCCGAAGGAGTGCTGTTTGACACGCCTGTATTCATGGGTATTCACGTAGGGTTGAATGATAGTTAAACTTGAACTTCAATCTGAATCTGAATCTGAATCTGATCAAATGAAATCTGCACCACAGTGGAAATAGTGTGCTCTACTACACAAAAATTATGTTGTCATCTGTCTGAGCAAAAAATTTGCATATTGAAGTTATAACATGAAGTCAAAAAAACTCTTTCAAAATGCCATTATACTTACTCAAGCCAAATTATCAAACCAGACAACAGTGTTTCAAAAACTACAGACAATTTATCCTATTTTTATAGACACATGTGACTAACACTGGTTCAAGCAATTAGTAGCCCAGAACTTGAAAGGGCAGTTGTCTGATCAATGATAAGCACTTACTTAATGGTGATTGCAAGCTATGACAAATATTTCCTGATAAAACCTCTACAGATTCCATTATCTTTTTTTTAGCCATGACCTTGATGCACAACTTCTTTGCGAAGACAAATATTGTCGGTCGTGTGTCAATGATATCTGCTTGTTGATGGAAAGCACTTTGCACTGACCTGCCCTCATAGGGTGAAAGAGGCCTTTGTCAGCAGTAATATCAAGATTTGCCAAAAATAAGCAGATCTCCCACTGCAATGCTCATTTGGAGTGTGAGGTAATTCTGTTTTATGACGGAAATATCATCAACAAAGAGGCAATAAGACTGAGCTTTGCATAAATCAGCTGAAGAATTGATTCCACAGTTTGACAGTCCTAGCATGCGTCTAGGAATACAGATCAGAAAATGGGGCATCTCAATGCCCTGTTCATTTAAATATGCTAATGCAAAGAGGATGGTGAGCCCTCTCAAATGCAACTTGAAGAATTAGAGCTTACCTATAACATACTTAAGAGAATCCTGGAATTGTATTCTTTGGACAGAGCAAAGTAATTAATCTCACGATTTGTGAATTTATGTGACACTTGATACTCCAACATCACACATGGTGATTACACTGATTGATAACGTTTCTTTTGACGTTGATTAGTTACAGTTCCTAATCAGTGACAACGTACTCTTGATTAACTACAGAAAAGGGTGTTGCATAATGGTGGGAGTAGGCACTGGAAGTTGTTCTGGAAGTCATCCTGAGCAGGAACACACTGAAAAATTGTCTGGTTCTCAAGATTCATTATCATCATTATGTGTCATGTTGTATGACGTGGGCAATCATGGGTTTTGACCATTATTGTTCTTGGCAAAGTTTTCAGCAGAAGTAGTTTGCTATTGCCTCTTTCTGGGCTTTGTCATGACAAGACAGGTGACCCCATTATCAATACTCTTCAGAGATTGTCTGCCGGACGTCAGTAGTGGCAGAACTAGGACTCGTGATATGCACCAGCTGCTCAAGAGTAATGGGTGCTAATTAGTGGCCAATGTTGCTGCCAAATTTGTGTGGTGTTCCCCACCAGTCAGCTGCTGCTGTCTCCAGTTTCAAAAGGGAAATGTGTCAGTAAGTATCACACACTATGTGGCTGTCACTAGTGAATGGGACAAATGAGCTATGGGATATCACTATTTTTGTGGTAGGTCATTCACCAAATTATTATGATTATTGGAGCATAGCCCAGTGGAACAACAAAGGTTCCATATGGTACAAACCCCACTGTGTGCTCTCAGGATGACAGTATTAACCCTCCAAATGTTTTTGTTCTACCAATACCCTGCTATTATTTGTTCACTGCTGCCAACACAATGAGATGAGGGACTATGAAGCCAAGCTATTCAAGATCCAAGCACATGTCATCCTTCTCCTTAAAGCCAGCCTTCCTCAGGCCTATGGCCACCACTGGGGTGGCATCGGGAGCAATAGAACAAAATACACACAGAAGACTGCATCAACAAGAATGCACAACAGTAATTACTTGAGATTTATACCTGGCATTATATACTTTGATTTACAAATTTGCTTTGTTTATTTTGCTTTGGCCTTTAATTTTAAATCACAGCCATGCAGTTGGTGCGCTGCTCGGTAACGTAGCAAATTAAGACCAGTAAACGGGTAATTAGGATTGTGTTTACTATTGTCAATGTGTCACAAAGATACCATCCTGGCTGGATCTTCTTCCTCCCTTCCTCTTGGTCTGAACCTGCTTCAACATCATATCTACAGCTGCTTTATGGCAAGTGTATAACATCAAGAGTGCATAATCGTAGCTAAATTTTGTTCCAGGCGGCAGACATATCAATTCAGCACTTCAATGATTTTGCTCATCACATATCAGGCAAGTTCATTGCTTCCACATATGTATGCTGCCCATGTGAGCACAGATTCACACTAGTGTCGTCTCATTAAGCACATCGTCCGACAGCCACCCTCTGCTTCTCACTGTGATTCACAGCAGACCGCTGAGAAAATCAAAGCTATACAACTAAGCAATCTATTACTGATTTTATTCCTGTGGCCAGACAGACACCCAAGATATCAATAGAATGAGAGTCCATTCAGTTTTAATACCTCTCAAGATGGCATGTAGTAATTACAAAGCAATGTACAGAGAGTCATGAATGCCCACAATGTTAGCTGTAACACAATTATTGCTATTCTACTCTATTGCATGGTGATGGGTAGAGATATGTCTCAACCAAAGCAGGTGTAAGGCACTCCTCCCCTCCGCTAGCCTGCAGGTCACCCTTGGCGAAGGTGTAGAACCTGCTTAGCCGGCCGGTCAGAGTCACGTGAAACCATGGGAGCAGGTGGGGGATGATAGTATGAGTAGCTGGTGCATATCACAAGCCCTGACAGCAGGCAGACAATCCCTGAAGAGTATTGATAACGGCTGGAGTCTTGTAAAGACGCTGCCAGGTGACAATGGCAAACTACTTCTGTAGAAAAATTTGCCAAGAATAATCATAATCATGGAAAGACCATGATTGCCCATGATATACAACATGGCACTTAACAAACGAGCTTCCATTACATGGTGAGAGAATACAACACAGTCCAGCTTCATTGAGTATTGGGTTCCCTGTCCACAAAGCCCAAAACTCAAAATAAGATTTGAAGCTCTATCCAACATTGATATCTACCAGAACCCTCACTGTATGGAGGTGAAACTGTCTCCACCTACTCTTCCAGGACTAGCTTCCTTCTGTGTCTAGGCTCTATGGCAGGGTTTAACTGTCAGCACCCACTGCATGAGTGGTGGGTGCCCCCCCCTACCGAAGAGGAGATACAACTAGATAATGAAGTAGTTGAAGTACAGTTAGTTGATTTTTAATCATGCACGTTTAAACTTTAACAATTAGCTCTTAACCCACATTTAATATTCACAGCTGATTACTAATTTATAAAAAATTTCTGTATTACAAAAGATTTACAACCTGCAAAGGATTTCCAAACACAGGTATAATTCTTACAAACTAGAAGAACACTCCAACAAGTTGCAGGCAAATGAGTCGTCTGTCACAGAAACCAAAAATTGAGGGATGAATTCTAGTTCTTCTTTTTGCAGCTGTATCTTCCTGTCGTTCTTATAATGTATGAATTAGAGCAATGGCCCCTACCCCTTAGCACTACGTATTGTCTGCTCTCTCTCTCTCTGCAATGTGAATACATCAGTAAAAGACATCTCCCGCATGTGTGCTTTCATTTAATCAATATGTAGTGATGAATATGAACCTGAATGTCAGAAAATACCACGATCTGCACCAATAGTTATGGGATGAAACAGCGAGAGTTAAACAGCACAAGAAAGGCGAAGGCCCTGTGAGCAACAATGAAAGACGTGCTGAATTTAAAGTGAAGATAAATATATGTGTAGTTGTGCACAGTCACAACAGTTCTCCTTGTCATTCCAAACAATCTCCAATGCCGGTTGTTATTTATACTAACTTCTACTCAATGGCATGACCTGCACATGATGTTTTCCAGATACCTTTCCTGTTACTCACGCAGAAGCTCTTAAAAGTTTCTGGTGACAGAGATCCCAAACATCCACAATTAATGCTGTGAGGGCTGACTCTCAGAGTTCACAAGCATCCCAATTCGTATCCATGTTTGATGTGTTCAGTGTCTTGTGTTTAGCCAACGGAGATGCAAAGTCTCCCGGCCACTTCACTGTGCAAAGCAGAGGTGGTGGGCGGGCAGCCGACATTCTGTAACACCATTTGCAAAGCTGTGCCTCCAATTTCAAACTGAATGCTGCTTGCAATTTACATTAAGAACTGCAGACTGGTTCTTGTTTATAACAATAAACTGGGCAAAGAATATTGGTTAAAGGATTAACTTTAGCACCAACAAATGTGACCTTTTCACGCAGCCGTGCTAGAAAGATGAGTTTAGCAATAACCCTCTAGGGTCCGGGAAAGTGAATATCCATCACAAGAATGACTTCTTTCATAAAACCATTAAACTCACTCTGCATGTTTCAGCCTGTAAGCTTGACACCTGGTTACGGCGACAGTCACACTGGTCGTTATCGGAAATGTTCTGTGATTGGAGCAGGTTGTACTCTACTCATCAGTGAGAAGGCTGTCACTGAAGTCCCAGTAGCTCATGCACAGGTCATTCAGGTCAGAGAATTATTCTCCAAACATACGGGATCAACAAGGCCTCATACTGAAAGCCTTTTTCTCAGTCCTTCTCCTCATCCGTTTGCTATGCTCTGTGGGTTATCTGGTCATTCTTCCAATCTCGTTGCATTCAAAGAGAACATCTACTGGTCTACTATGACTAGGAGAAATTGTTTAGACGCTCTTAAAAGTGTAATGCACCACTCACTATAAATTGAAAATGATCCTAGAAAGTATCAAATGTGTTTTGAATCATAATGATACCATTATAAATAAATCAACTCATCTTCAAGTAATTGATACCTGTTAAATAGCTTCTTTGGATTTTTGCCTGAAGCAGGACATGGGTACAGCTGTGCATAGTTCCAACAGAACAACAGCTGGATCATTAAGCTCAAGAATGGTAGCACTTCTGTCCAACCAGCATTGTCGTAAACTTCATAATCCACCAAGTCTACTCACTTCCAGTGTCAGTTGTTCACGAGCCAGACCCTCACCAATGTCATGTTGCCAGGATATGCAGCACAAAGTTGGGTGTCACAGGCCTTTTATCCCACAGTAAAGAAAGTAGTACAGTACAGCATTAGAACGGGCAGTTCAGCTACTGATGAGGGTCTATACTGACCCATCATGCCATTTAAATGAATACAAACTGCCTGCACATGATCTATATTCCTCTTTTCCCTGCCTGCATGTCTACATGCCTCTTAAACATTGTTATTATATCACCTCCCCTTGCAGCTTATTCCATATATCTATCATTTACTGTGTGTCAGCCTCAAATCTCTTTTATATTCTCCCTCTCACACTAAAGCCATGCCTTCTAGTAAATGACATCTCTACACTGGGAAAAGAGTTCTATTTACCCTATCTATGAGCCTCATAATTTTATATAAATATATCAGGTCACCTCCCCCCACACCCCCCCCCCGACCTCCGACTTTCCAAAGAAAACACTCTAGGTTTTTCCAACCTCTGCTTATAGCTCATACTCTCCAGTGCAGGCAGCATCCTTTTCTGCATCCTCTCCAATGCCTCCACATCCTTCTTGTAATGGAGCAACCAGAATTGCACGCAATACTCAGATGTTGCCTAACCCATGTTTATAGAACCGCAGTGCAATTACCCTGTTTTTATACTCAACACCCTGATTGAGAAAGCCCATTTTTCATTTGTCTTCTTCACCACTGCATCTACTTGTGTTGTCACATTCAGATAGCTATGAACTTGCAAGTCCACATGTACACAGTCCATACAATGCTGTACACAAACTATGTACGTCAGTGCTCCTAAAGGTCCTGCCACTTAGTGCATAATTTCTTCTTATATTTGATCTCAGAGCAACACAACACATTTCTTTCATCTTAAGTCTCATCTCCCACATTCCCAACTTGTCTATATCCTACAGGATCCTTTGACAACATTCCCCACTATTCACAATTCTGTTAATTTTCTTGTCTGTTGCAAACTTACTAATCAGACCATCTACATTTTCATTCAGATGATTTATATATGTCACAAAGGATCGGCACTGATCTTTACAGAACATCAAGAGCCACAGACTTCCATCCAGAATAAAACTCCTCCAATACCACCCTCCATTATCTATAGCTAAGCTTCCAGTCAAGATAGTGCCAAGCTGTGGTGACCGTCAAGATCATGGCTCAGAATTAGTTCATATGGATGGTTCTGGGCAGCGCTCCCCAACCACCAGGCCGCAAAGCATGTGCTACCGGGCCGTGAGGAAAGGATATGAGTCAGCTGTACCTTTCCTCATCCCCTGTCACCCACTGTTGAAGTTGAACATAGGGACATCCCGTATATTGGGCTAAATTGGTTTGTCCCATACGGGACCGCCCTTGTCCCGTATTTACCCCACTAAGGTAGAGTGGTCCTATGAAACTTTTCATGCCGAAATGGTGTGAAGCGAAGAAGCAATTACCATTAATTTATATGGGAAAAATTTTTGAGTGTTCCCAGACCCAAAAAATAACCTACCAAATCATACCAAATAACACATAAAACATAAAATAAATAACACTAACATATAGTAAAAGCAGGAATGATATGATAAATACACAGCCTATATAAAGTAGAAATAATGTACTGTATGTACAGTATAGTTGGGAAGATGAAGGCAAAACCGATTTGTGGGGGAAAAAATTGGCACGTAGGCGCATGCGCACACAGGTGCCCGCGCAAGGCTTCATGGTCATGGTAGTCTTTCCTGGGGTAAGGTGTCCCGGGATTTGACTGCTACTTTTGTCCTTTATTTGGGAGTGAGAAAGTTGGCAACCTTAACTGTAAAAGACATGTTGAGGTGAGTTTAACGTTACCTGAACACCCACCCTCGCCCCCCCCTCGGTTGGCCGGTCTGCAAGAATATTGTCAATGTTAAACTGGTCTGCGGTGCAAAAAAGGTTGGGGACCCCTGGTTTTGGGGACAGAGAGAGGCGTCAGAGGTCAGGTTAGGGTTTAGTACAAGAATAGGGGTTGGGGGAGGTTAGACTCAGAATGTAGCCCTCCATACAGTGTTTCGTGTTCGAAGGCCAGTGACGTAGATGGTCGATGAAGGTCATCTGTGGTTGGATGCTGAGCCAGTAGGCACTGTAGATAAAAAGCTGACAAGCACCCCATCCACACCTCTCCCTACCCCTGGTTGGCAAGTCTCAAGACTGGAGGTCTGTGCAGGCAGGAGCCACAAGGGTAAGTGACCCCCAGGTCAGAAAGTTGGCAAACTGGCAAATCTGGAGTTCGAGTCCCATCATCACTGAGTCCTGAGGTTGGTACCAAAGGTCAAAGCTCAAAGGTTGAAGACTGAATTCAGTGGATCTGGAAATCAAGGTTTAATGGCCGAAGCACTGGGTTCACAAGTCTGCAAGTTCACTAGGGAAATAAGAGGCCCAATATCTTCAAGTCGGCAAGTCTACTGGAGGCTGAAAGCCCAGAGGTGGCTTGCCTTGAGGTTGGAGGACTGCCTGTGTGTGAGTGGGTGGGTGGGAGGATATGGGCTTGTTTTGCTGCTGATGAACATTGTGGACATGTTATGTTGGCGCCAGAATGGGTGGCAACACTTGCGGGCTGTCCCAGCACATCCTTAGGTTATGTTGGTTGTTAATGCAAATGACACATCTCACTGTACATTTCAATGTGTATGCAATAAATAAAAGCATCTAGATCTGAATCACTAAGTTCTTTATTGCCTCCTTTATATTCCTCAAAGACTACGTCCAATTTCTGCCTCCTAAACCTTACATATGCTTCCTTTTGCTTTTAGTCTGAAGTTGCAATATCTCTCATCATCCAAAACTTCAGAACCTTGTTAACCTTGTCTTTCTTCCTCGCAGGAACACATTGGCCTTGTATTCTGATCAGGTGGCCTTCTAATATCTCCCACATGTCAGAACTGAAGTTGCCCAATAACAGCTACTCCCAATCTATTTTCACCAGGTCCTTGCTGATACTGCTAGTAATTAGTCATTTCTTAATTTAGAACCTTCCCCAATTTACCATTTTCCCCCAAGATACAAGATCCAAAATCCTTATTCCTGACTATCTGCTCCCAAAACACTCTCCCACCAAAATATTTCAATCACTTGCCAGACTGAGTTCCCAACACAAGGTCTAGTATAACCACTTTCCTGGTTGAAATGGCTACATACTGTGTCAAGAAGCCCTCCTGGAAGCACCTAGCAAATTCTGCTCCACCTAAGATTCTGACATTGGGAGTCCCGAGTTAATATTGGTGAAACAAAAAACACCCATTACAACTACCCTGTTGCTTTTACTTCTATCCTTAATCTGACAACATATCTGTTCCTCTATCTTTCACTGGCCAATAGGAGTCCTACAGCATAGAGCTATCACAGTGATTGCACCTTTCTTTTTCCTGAGTTCTGCCCATGTTGCGTCACCGAATGAGCCTTCCAGGATATCCGATGTGCTGCTGTGACATTCCCCTCACCTCGATTATACCCCTCTCTTTCATGTCTGGAAAATCTGGATCCTGGAACCCTGAACTGTCAGTCATGCCGATCACTCAGCCAGGTCTCAGTGTAGTTCCATGTACTAATCTAGGGTTTAGGTCTTAGCTGTAATGTATATTAAATACAGGCAATCACACCCATCATATTCATTCACCTGACCCTGCCAGTTCTTCCAAATGTTGTAGAAACTGTCAGTAGTTCTACAGAGAACTGCCAGTATTTTCTTGGGGAAGCTACACTAAATTCTTACTTTCAATAATGACGTAATTTGATGATTGATTTACACCAGCTTCTTTTTCCTTCTTTCTCTCTGGTGCCGTACTCTTCATCCAGTCCGGTAGCAGTGTTCTCTAGCACGTGCAACAAAGAAGCTACCCACAGAACTTGTATGGGTTAAACTTATCAAAAAAATTACCAAGGTGCATTTTGTAAGATACAAAGGAAACTTCAGTTTTTTTGACTCACTACAAGAAGGATGTGGAAACCATAGAAAGGGTGCAAAGGAGATTTACAAGGATGTTGCCTGGATTGGGGAGCATGCCTTATGAAAAAAGGTTGAGTGGGCTCGGCCTTTTCTCCTTGGAGCGACGGAGGATGAGAGGTGACCTGATAGAGGTGTATAAGATGATGAGAGACATTGATCGTGTGGATAGTCAGAGGCTTTTTCCCAGGGCTGAAATGGCTGCCACAAGAAGGCACAGGTTTAAGGTGCTGGGGAGTAGGTACAGAGGAGATGTCAAGGGTAAGTTTTTATGCAGAGAGTGGTGAGTGAGTGGAATGGGCTGCCAGTAACTATGTGATGTAACAAACAAGTTCATTCTTTTTTGACCTTCTTGATCTCTGCATCCTCTACTATGGCCAATCACAACATTCTTCTCCAACGCCAGTTGTGTAGGACTTCACAGACCTGATTGCTTTCTTACATGATTGATCATAGCCATAGAATTTCCTCTGGCGGTTTTCCATTATTTCATTTTGCTGTCTCTCAAAAATCTATATTTGGTCCTTTCCTGCATATTATTCAAAGACAGTGTCATCTGCCACAAGTACAGTGAAAAGACCCAACATTACCTTGCCATCTGCTCTCATGATCACTCCACTCACTGCACTGACTTCAACTTGCATTAAACGTAAATGTTAGTAGTGGGAAGGGCTTTGAGCTGTAATTCCTCCCCTCCAGGAAGCACCAAATATAACAGCCAAAGAAAAGGTTTGAGTCCTTTGTTCAACACATAACCTGTTTTAAGCAAGTGAAGCACACAGCTCTTCAATCAATTAAATCAAAGGTTTCAAAGGTACATTTAATGTCAGAGAAATGCATACAATATACATCCTGAAATTCTTTTTCTTCAAAATATCCACGAAAGCAGAGAAATGACATGAATAATTCTAAAATGAAGGATGTGATAAGATGACATGTTACTAAAAGCTCTGAAATACTGCCGTATACAACTCCAAGGGGATATCTGGAGTGTTCAGCGAGGGGTAGGCCTTGTCATGTCCATTCTGGGGCAGCTCACTAACCTTTGGTCTCCACTAGACACTGATCTCTGACCTATAGCTCCAAGCAGCTGTTTGTATGTGACAGCGGCCACCCCAGTTACACCAATTTGGCAGGCAGGCTAAACCAGGTGAGGGTAACTGGTGACCTTATACCCTGGTGCGTTAGGGACGCGTCCGTCCCAGCATGTGAAGTCAGCTCCAGCAGAATGGGTAGATGAGAACTACAATGAGATTCAACCATCAGGAAGGTAGTACCACAACACTCCGTGTAGAGTGAAGGGCATAGCAAGGCACAGGTGACATCACTGTCATCCACTGCGCCTAGGAAGACCCTTATTTGTTGGACTTCTGCAGTCAACAGAGAAAAGCTGCCCCAGTGCAACGGCTTTTCCACTTTAAAAACTCTCCCACACAGGTTCTGACATTGTCACACATGGTGGACAACTCCAAAATCACAATTCATGCCTAGACTTTTGAGAGTAGCAAGATTTAAGTTCACAGATGACAAAGTCTAACATTTATTCTACACTGGTCACAAATATACGATTTAATTAATTAATCTTGAGCATAGTTAGTATTGCCCTAATGTTAAAGCAATTTGTACACATACAGAAGTTGCATTTCTATTTTCTATTTTAATCTACCAGTAAGTGAGTATGCAAAATTACTGAGACAACAGATGAGGATCTGTGCATTAAGATAATCGATTGTGATGTACCATAAAGTTGTAAATAGATTGCCACAGTCATAAGTAATTAGCTGAAGAAATTTTTCCAATGGTATGTTCAATTTCTGACATTAATTACCTTTTTGTAATTACAACTCTCTTTCAAGTGAAGAATTTTCCATGTAAGATTGGATAAAATAATTCAATAAGTCTTATCAACCATGCAAAACAAAATGATGTCTCTTCGGTAATTATTTTTTTCCTGATAGTTTTCTCATTTTTTTCTTCCCTAAATTAGCTGTATTATCTTCTTCATCAAATAGATTACAGCCATCTAATCCAGTGATGTCAATCTCAAATTATATGGTAAACCTCATGTAGAATGCAGGCTTTTAAGTACCTAGATGTAGGTCTATACTGGTTCAAAATATTAAATCATATGTGATCTATGAGGTACAATCATCTTCCTCATGGGAAACAAGAGAATGGTGGAGTGGTGGTTTTCTGACTAAAGGTCTATGATCAGTGGTGTTCTGCAAGGACCTTCGACTAGACCTCTTTGAAAATGAGCTGCAGACAGTGGGAAGGTTGTCAAGGTATATAGATCAGTTGGCCATAGAAATGGTAGATGGAGCTTATTCCAAACAAGTATGATGTGGAAGGTCAAATGCAAGACGAAATTATATAACAGCATTAATGTACAGGAAAATCTTGGTGTGCAAGTCCACATTTGAAAAGAGGCAACAGATGTGGGTATGATGACCCATAAGGTGTATGGCATGCTTGCCTTCATCAGTTAGGTTATTGAGTAGAAAAGTTGGTTACGTCATGCACAATTGCATAAAACTTTGATTCCCTCACATTTGGAAGCATTACATACAAACTTATTTGGCACACTATAGGAATATGGAGGCTTTGGAGGGAATGCGGCCAAGGCTCATTAGGATGTTGCCAGAATTAGAGAGTATTAGTATAAGGAGAGGTTGGACAAACTTGGATTTCTTTTCTCTAGAGCACTGGAGGCTGACTGGTGAATTGATAGAAATACATAAAATTATGGGAGAGGTAGTATGATAAATAGAGTCTTTTTCCAAAAAATGAAAAAGTGAAAATGTCAAATAGAGGGTAGATATTTAACACAAGAGGGGCAATTTTAAAAGGAGATTTCTGAGGCTTTTTTTTTGTAACTTGGAGAGTGGCAAGTGCCTGGGACATGCTGCCAGGGACCTGCTAGAAGCAGATACAATACAACACCCAGGGAATGCATGCTGCAGGTGGGATTAGTTAGATTGGCATCATAGTTGCTGCAGGGAAGGTGGGCAGAAGTGCATGATCCTGAGCTCTCCTGTTCCATGTTAACTTATCTGGACTGAAATATGAAACTGCATGCATTGTGCGAATGCGCTCTGATTGCTATTTAAATTTAAGTAGGCCTAAAGTTTCCACACTTTGGGGTTCAAATTCAGTCATCCAATTTGTCTGAACTATTTAACCTTTACTGCTTTCAGACATCTCTTGTAACAAAGTAAACTCAATTGTGGGTCATTCTGAAAACATTCAAAGGAGGTTATTTTTTAACTTTTTACTTTTTTTGTTAAGATACAGTGCAGAACAGGCCCTTCAGACCACATTGCCCAGCAACCTCTAATTTAACAGACAATTTACAATGACCAATTAACGTACCAACCAGTATGTCTCGGGACTGTGAAAGGAAACCAGAACACCCGCAGGAAACACACGCCGTCACAGGGAGAATGTACAAACTCCTTACAGACAGCAGCAGAAATTGAACCTGGGTCACCTGTACTCCAGACATCCCACCCTGCAAAAACTCATTTCAGAGAGGTAGCACCACCAATTTGCGGGAGACTTCTGGGAGAGGAGGGATGTCTGCAATAGAGTAGTTTCTTGGCAGCTGGCCAGCTAGTTTAAATAATGTTAGCTATGCTAATGAACGAATGACACCTGTTAAACTCACCTCACCATGTCTTTTACAGTCTTAGCCCACCATGGGCAATAGAAAAGTCACTGTTGCAAACAGTGCAGTGAGCAACACTGCCATTATTTTTGACTCCTATTAGACAGGGGTACACTTCAGTGTAGTCTGGGGTGACGTACGTTTTATTTTTTTTGGAACACTCTGCAATGGCGCTCTCTTTCTCTCTCTCTCTCTCGTGGTTGCTCGCGTACTCTCGCTTGCTTTCTTGCTCGCTCGCTCACACACGCGCTCTCTCTCGTGGTCGCTCTCGTGCTCTCTCTTGCTTTTCTCACACTTGCTCTCAAAAAAAATGATTTCTGTGATATTGTATATAATTTGCGGGCATCAGGGAGCCACTATTAATATGCGGGAGACTCCCGGAAGTTCCGGGAGAGGTGGGATGTCTGGCACTCTAAAGTGTTGAACTAACCACTAACCACTATGCTATCGTGCCACCCTTCTGCAAAGGAGAATATCTACGGTGGTGAAAACAGAATCCATGTTTCAAGTTGAGGCCTTTCATCAGAAATAGGAAACTGTAGAAATCAAACATGTTCTGTGTTCCAGAGAAGGAGGGACAGAGAAATCAAAGGAAATGTATGTACTAGGGTGGGGAAATCAGGAAGAAGATGGCACCAGCAAACAATGCAACTAAGAGTAACATTCTCCAGATGTTTCACAAAACTACTTCTTTCACTCCTTATATGTCTTTTTTTCTTTTAAATGTGGTTCTGCTACTGTTGGAGCCTATGATCTACATTTTGGTGATGTGTCACCAGATCAACAGAGCAATCGGGCACTTGGCTGTCTCCAAAGGGCCTCCGAGGGCTGTGTAGCTAGCAGCCTTAAGGTCAAGATGCCTGGAGACAGGGCACGAGACCATGACCAACTCCATTTCTCACCGATCTCGCTGATTAAAGTGCCAATGAAGACTGCAGTCATGGAGGTAAATACAAAAGGGCGAGTAGGTGACCAGTACCATCTACAAACCTCTGGCTCGATGCTCCTGAAGGATTGTCCCTGCATTCGATGGTCTCTCTCCCTCCCTCGACAATGCCGGAGGATTGTGCCAGAGTCTATAGGTCCAACAAGGTTAATTGACGCGGTTTATGGATTGGACGCTGTCGTTCATGTTATGGTATGTTCCTGTTTCTGGTTACTCCTTTTTTGTTGCTAATTGGGTGGTTTTGAATCAAGGCTGCCTACAGATAACGAACACTGAGCTGGACAGAATATTCCTAGACTCTTTCAATTTTGTGTTTTTATATTCTGTGTTTTTAGCTTGTTTCCTTTTTGTTGCTGTTTACTAATTTTGGGTTTTTTTAGTATGTCATTGGGGTTCCAGGGGTTCAACAGGTTCCATGGTTTTTTTTATATTTTGTGGCTGTCTCTGGGGGAGATGAATCTCAGGGTTATACACTGCATTCCCTCTACATACTTTGACAATAAATGTACTTTGCATCTTTGAGATCAGGAATCCAAATGGGACATAGAATTTGGTGGTGCTGGCTGAGACAGAGACTGTCTGGAGGTGATGTAAACAGAGGGAACTCAATGAAAGCAGATACAGTAGGGTTGATATTGTGAAACGCCAACACCTGAAATTCAGAAAACCATAAATAAACAGGAAATGTTGCAAAAATCTATGCAAAGAGGACAAATTTAACATTGTAAGTTGACAGCTCTTCATCAGTACAGGTCAGCTTTGAAACTTCAGATAACTGGAAAGGCTGGTTATCTGAAGCAACAGGTACACGAGTTACTGGAGGAACTCAGTAAGTCAGGTAACATCAGTGGAGGTCAATAATCAGTTAATGTTTTAAGCTGAGACCCTTCATCAGTCTTGAAGAATCCCATTCCTTGAACTCACCCTGTTCCAGATGAGTCCTTTAAAATAGATCAAAGAGAGAGGTAGGCCAAAGTGGCAGTGAGATTGACAATTAAGATCACAAACAGGCAATTCAGCATGGATCGTGCAACCTGCTATGGATTTGTCCAGAAGGGAGGAGACCACATTGCAGTCCCTGAATTGCAAGTAGTATAACTGAATTACTGTTTCTCCTAGGAGGAATGCTTGAATCTCCCAATGATGAGAAGTGGCAAAAGAGTAAGTTCTCAGTCTCCAGCAGCTGCATGGGAAGATGCCATGAAAAGGGGACTGAGCATAGATACAAATGAAGAATAAATTGAGGAGCCTCAAAGGGAAAGGTGTGTTTGGTATCACTTTGACGGTGGCTGGAACAATGAAGGACGTTTGGTTCAACGTGACTCTGCTCAAGCAGAAACCACAAACAAAAGTAATCCTATCCCTTTGCTAATGGGGAAAGAGGGAGCCAGAGAGAAGTACAGGAAATGACATGCTTGAAAATTCTCTTCTGTTGTGGTGGGGGATCTACATTAAAAAAAAGTATCTTCTTTCTTGCACAGGACAGTAACAGCACTAGGCCCTTTGACCCACAATGCCTTGCTGAACTAATTATACTAGTGAATAGAAGCCTAACTAATTTAGTCTCTTCTGTCTTCACCATTCCATATCTCTCATTCTCTGCATACTTACGTGCCTAACTATGCGATCTGAAGCATTTTTCCTTCATATTTGCCTCCACCAACACCCAAGGCAGCACATTCCAGGCATCCAAGACACGTTGTGTAAAAAAAACTCCCCCCTGCATATCCTCTGAAGTTACCTTTTTCACCTTAAATACATACCCTCCAGTACTGGACAGTTCAACCCTGGAAAAAATACCAAATCAAATGGTTCAATTTAGTATCAGAGAATGTATACAGTATACAGCCTGAAGTTCATAATCTTCGCAGACATCCCAAAACAAAGAGGGAAAAAAAAACAGAAGAATGAATGACAGAAAACATTGGAAACACAAATCCCCCCTCCCCTCCTATGCACAAGCAGCAGCAAAAGCATTAACTCGCACTTCCCCCCCCCACCAGCTGACTTCTCTAACTGCATCCCTCAATCTTATAAAGTTCAATCAGACTTCCCCTCAGTCTGCACCAATCCAAAGTAAATAAGCCAAGACTTTCCATCCTGTCCTTTTAGCACAAAATTATAATGCAGGCAGCACCCTGGTAATTCTCTTCTGCACCCTCTCCAAAGCCTCCACATACTTCTTATAATGGGACAACCCAAAATGAATGCAGTTTTCCAGGTATAACCTAGAGTTTTACAAAGCTGCAACTTAACTTCCTGATTCTTGAACTCAGTGCCTCGATTAA
Organism: Mobula birostris; assembly: GCF_030028105.1. Classification (NCBI taxonomy): domain Eukaryota; kingdom Metazoa; phylum Chordata; class Chondrichthyes; order Myliobatiformes; family Myliobatidae; genus Mobula; species Mobula birostris. The sequence goes on from NC_092370.1 coordinate 145,945,982, forward strand.
TAAAATCAAAACATGCAAAATGCTAGAAGATCTCAACAGGCCAGGCAGCATCTATGGAAAAAACTGTACTCTTTTCTGGTTCCTCCTGCTGAGTTTCTCCAGCATTTTGTGTGTCTTGCTTGGATTTCCAGCATCCGCAAATTTTCTCTTATTTGTAATTTGCAAGGATGCCATACCCTTGTGTACTACCCTATCATTTTGTGCAGCTTCTTTCAGGGAGCTCTGGACTTAGACTCCAAGACTGTAACATCAACACTGTGATCGGTCCTGCCATTGACTGTGTGCTGTCCATTTTCATTTGATCTCCCAAAGTGCAACACCCAACACTTAGTTGTATTCAACCCTGTCTGCCATTCCTTCACCCATATCTGCAGCAGAACTAGATTCCACTGTATCTTTTTGCCATTGTCTACAATGCCACTCATCTTTGTACCGTCTACAAACTTACTAACCCACCCATCCACATTTTCATACAAGTCAGCTACATGTATCATAAACAGAAAGGTCCCAGTATAGATCCCTGTAGAACACCATAAGTCACATAGAATAAGTCCCATTGCCTTCAATGAGGAAGGCAACTCTGAATCCAAATGGCCAAGTCACCTTGGATCTCATGCATATCAATCTCCTAGGAGAGCCCTCCATGTAGGATCTTGTCAAACACCTTATTGAAATCCATGTAGACAAAATTCACAGCTCTACTTTCATCAATCAACTTTGCCACCCCCTCAAAAAAAAAAGATCAAGTCAGTAAGACATGACATGCTTTGCATGAAACCCATACTGACTGTCACGAATTCAGCTCTGGCTCTCGGAGAGAGGCAACGCCTGGGAGGAGATCGATTGTGCAGTCGTGTGGAGGTGGCAGGGCCATGGCCTCCCTTTTTACTGAAAGCAATGGCTCCATTGGTAAAAGTCTCTTTCAAAATGGTTCCCTAGAGCTTGCTGAAACAGCCGTGCCCAAACCTTCAAGGAGGGACTCGAACCCAGAAGCATCCAATACTTCAAGAACAGACCATCAACAAGATCTAGAAATTCTCTCACCAGATGCACAGTTTTTATACTACACAAGAAGCCTTGTAGCAATAGAATTTGCTGAGGAATGGAGAAGTAGTTTATTAAGTTAATGCACCTTTTTACAGTGTCAAGGAATTTAGTTGGCTAAACAGTTTCTCTCTAGAAGAATGGCAAAAGCAAAGACAGGTTCATTAGTGACTCTACAGCTCAACAAACAGCACCATCCAGAAAGAACGGGATCTGTATAAATGATGGGGCCAATCCAGTAATAATAAACTATATTTTTAAAACAGAGGGGTGAAATTATTCAGAAATATACATCGCAAATGAACATTTGGCAGACAGAACTCTGCTGTGACAGACTGCAAAACACCAGTCAGTATGTAAATGAGAGACACTTAGAGGAAGATAAAGAGGCACAGAACCTTATGTCATTTTGCCATGCTCCCATGAGTGTGTCATTTAGCATAGTTAATGAAATTGCTCTTCTCATAACAATCCTCAAGAGAAGTGTTCCTGAAGTTCTAAAAACTACATTTCTGAAGACAACCAAGATAATCACTGAGAATTACAAATCTAACAGTATTTTTAATGCACACTTTTCAAGCACAGGAGGCTGTCTGTGATCATATTGTCCCCATACCCTGAAACTTTTAGTTTGATGTTTCCATACAAAGCTCTGCACAAGAATACTCCAGTAAAACAAACAAAAGAAAATTCTAAATTTAAATCCTTTCCTAGACTCTATTTGAAACATCCTATCCTAACTGCACAGCGATAATGGGACATTATCTGATCATAATACCCCTATTCTAGAAAGCTACATCCTTTCTCAACATCCACAGTTTATTTACCATTGCAGCGGACAGACAAGAGAGATATCTAACACTATTCACTGTCACCTCAGTGATTTGGCTTGTAGTCTTGAATCACTTGATTGATTATAATGTACTAATGACAAAATTTGGAATCCTTCTTCAGGAGTACAAAATTCATAAAATCCGTTTTGGATTTTTAGACACATGCTGGTCCTAACACAGTCATACAGTCCTTAATGAATTTGGGTTAATGTCCCCTTGGTTTGATGGTAATATTTGATTGGGGATATGATAAGCTATGAACAACAGATTATGATGAGATATAATATCATCCTCAAGAAAGATCATTTAAGTAAAACGTTATCTTTCTCTTCCTAATGGCTCACAGTAGCACATGATGTCCACTTTGAAGCAGTAAAATCTCTTCTGCACCCATCCAGATGATCAAAGTACAACAAGGTGGAGGATATCCTCAGAGAAAACAATGTTCTTTAAAAACAAAATCAGTTTCGTGCTTACAGGCAATATGCTGCAGTGGCCCAGCAGGTAATGCAGCATCTGTGAAAGGAAAGTAATTGTCAACGCTTCGAGTCATAACATGGACCATTTCCTTCCTCCTACAGAAGTCCCATGACCCACTGAGTTCCTCCAGCACATTGTTTATTGCTCCAGATTCCAACGTCCAGAGTCTCTTGTGTCTCCAGTTTCACACTTACTTTGACTGACATTCCAGGGTAATTAATTAACTCAATTCCCCAGCTGCCACAGACAGATCGGGATCATTTATCCCCATCTCTGGATTACTAATCTATTTGAGAGCAACATCACGATAACAGGCCCTTCTTGCTGAGTGAGCCTGTGCCACCCAATTACACACATGCGACCTAATCCATGCACTTTTGTAATGTGGCAGGAAACCAGAGCACCGGGAAAAAACCCAACCAGTCACGGGGAGAACATAAAGACAGCAGCAGGAATTGAACTTGCTATACTATAATAGTGCTGGTGCTGGTGCTAGCCGCTACACAACCATGTCGCTCCAGTAAGTATCCTAATATTATCTAAAATATTACTGCAATGTCACTGCTCCTTAATAAATTGTTCTGTGAGATTAAATTTTCACAAATAGTCACTGTATGAAGATATCCTCAATGTATACTTGGAGATCGCTTGAATATTTTGGCATGGAGTATAAGATTAAGCTGAGCTACTTATTCTGACAAAATCTACATAAGATGAACCTCAATTGCATTTTCACTGTCACATCATAATCTACAATCCTGGATCCTTTAAACAACTTCTATGAATTGTCAGTTTAACGACACATTTTTATACCTTTTTATACTGGCTACCCCCACTCTTTCTTTCCAGTCCTGATGAAGGGTCTTGACACAAAATGACAACTACTATTTTCCCTCCATAGATGCTACCTGACCTGCTAAATCCCTCCAGTACTTTGTGTACTGCTCAAGATACCCAGCATCTGTAACCTGTCGGCTCCATTTAACTGCACTGCCAGTTCTTGAACAGTCTTACCACCATAATATTTCACATAAAAATAGTAAAGCTCTTCTCAAAAAGTGGCACAGTTTGGTCTAACAAGAAATGTTACATTAAAATTACAGGATTTAAACATTGCTTAAAAGATCAGAAGACCTAAGAACTGGAAGGGTTTATGAATCAGGAAATAATGACTGCATAATTAACAAAGGAGAAAGCAGAATATTGGAATTATTATCACAAATTATCAGGCATTAAATTGACAAAAGGAAGTGATAAATAAGTTGCTGCTAAGAAAGTGTTAAAAATAATTTCCCATCTTCATAGTTGAAGACACAAAGAACCTACTGAGAATTGTGGTCAATAAGGAGCCAGGGATTTACAGTGGATATTGATCAGTCTGGTAAGTGGTCCAAGGAATGACAAATGGAATTTAATATGGATAAGTCCAAAATGTTGCATTTTGGGAAGACAAGTGAGGATAGGGGTTTCACAGTGAATAATAGGGCCCTGGGAGTGTTGTAGATCAGAGGGACCCAGGAGTACAAGTATATAGTTCTCTAAAAGTGATGTCACAGTGGACAGTGTGGTGAAAGCGGCTTTTGAAATGCTGGCATTATCTGCCAAGTCATTAAACATGGAAGTTGGAATATTATGCTGTAGTTATACAATACATTGGTGAGGTAATATTTGGAATAATGTGTTCAGTTTTGGTCACCCTGCTATAAGAAATATGACATTAAGCTGGAAGGAATGCAGTGCAAGATTTATGACAATGCCATCGGGGCTGGAGGAAATGAACTGTGGAGAGAGGTTGAGCAGGTTGGGACTATTTTCATTGGAGCACAGAAGAATGAGGGGTGATGAGGTGTATAAAGTTATAACTGGCATATAACTTTGATCAGTGCACACAGACTTTTTTTCCAGGGTTAGGGCATAGGTTAAACATGAGAGGACAGAGTTTTAATACGAACCTGAGATGTGACGTTTTTTACTCAAGATGGTGGACAGTATATGAAATGAGCTGTCAGAGGTGATAGTTCAGGTAAAAGACCATACTGTACTGTTCTACACTAAAAACATTTGGGCACACAGTGAACGGTCAGGCACCGAGAGAGGTAGAACAGAGGGATCTGGGAATACAGGTTCATTAATCATTGAAAGTAACATTACGGGTAGATAGGGTCATAAAGAGAACTTCTGGCACATTGGCCTTCATAAATTTTTGTGTATAAGATTTAAGATATTATGTTGGTACAGCCTAATTTAGAGTATTGTGTGCAGTTCTGGTCACCTACCTACAGGAAAAATATCGATAAGATTGAAAGATCACAGAGAAAATTTACATGGATGGTGACAGGACTTGAGTACCTCAGTTATAGGGAAAGGTTGAATAAGTTAAGACTTTATTTCCCAGAGCATAGGAGATTGAGGGTAAATGAAAGCGGGCTTTTCCCACTGTGATTGGGTGAGAATAGAACTAGAGGTCATGGATTAAGGGTAAAACAAGAAATATTTAAGGGAAACATGAGAGGTGAGAGTGTGGAACGAGCTGCCAGAGGAAGTGGTGGATCCAGGAGAAATTTGGATAAGTACATGGATGGGAGGAGTATGGAGGGCGATGGTCCTGCTACTGGCTGTTGGGACGAGGCAGAACAATAATTCAGCATGGACTAGACAGGCTAAAAGACAAGGTGTTTCTTTGTTTTGCGAGTGCCAGCAAGTAGATGAACCTTGAGGTTATATGTAGTATAGGTACTTTGATAATAAATTCGAACTTTGAACTGAGGGCATAAAAAGTCAACAAATGATGTATTTTTTTCTGGAATATATGAAGCTGTTCACTTTGGAAGGAATAGCAATAAAATAGGTTATTATTTAACTGAAGCAACACTGAAAAAATTAGGAGTCTTCTTATATGAAACGTAAAAAGCTATTATGCAGCTGCAGTAAACATGGCTTTTGTTTCAAGGCGTTGGAATATAAAAGTAGGGAAGTCTTACTACAACTATATGAAGGACTAATGAAGCCACACCTACAATATTAGGGATAGCTTTTGTCTTCTACTTTAAGGAATGGTATTCCAACATTAAAAGAAATTCAGAGAAATTGTAAGGTGATCCCAGGTATAGAAGCATTGTCTTCTGAGGAAAGGAACAGGTTGAGACTATACTCACTGGAGTACAGAGACAAGAATCAATTATTATTAAAGTAGGCAAGGTTCTCCAAGGAGCTTGACAAGGTAAAGTCAAGAGAATTTTCCACTCACGGGAGAATAAATACTGAAGGATGTAGTGCCCACACTGCCGGAGGATTTATTGGTGGTCAATGGTTGATGCTACTAGCAATCAATATTCACTACCATCCTAAACTTCAGGACATAGTCTATGAAAGGGGGATTCATTTAACGCTGAAAGATATATTTGCATTCTCAAATGGTTGAGACTCTTCAGAATTCCTTATCCCGGAAAGTGATGGAGGGTGAGTTGCGAAGTGCATTGAAAGCCAAAAATACAATGTTTTGACCAGTAAATTAATCAGGGGGCTGAATAACACGTATCCTGTCTCTATTTCTTATGGAAATTGATGATGCTCAAACGAACCAAACATTTTGACCACCTGAGGACAAGTCAGGGAAGATGTGGCCACCTCTGGAAAGACTTCTGCAGTCCGTATGATATGGTTATATGGACTGCAGAAGACACTTACAAGGGTATTGCTGGGACTTGAGGGTCTAGGTTGAGCAGACTCCAACTTTTATCAAGAGAGAGTAGGAGAATGTACAGAACATTATAATAGAGGTGTAGAAAATTATAGATACGGTAAATGAGTGAAGTTTTCATCCCCTGAGGTTGGGGAGTCAAGGACTAAAGGGTCAAGGTGAAGAGATTTAATAGAAACTGGGGGAAACTTTTTCTACCCAGAATGATACATATAGTATATGGACTGAGATGTCCAAGTGGTTGAGGTGTGCTTATTACAACATTTAAAGGGCCCTTGGACAGCTACATTGTTAAGAGACGTCTTGAGAGATATGGGCCAAATGGAACAAGCTTAACTGGGGACTTTGGTTGGTATGGACCACACAGACTGGAGGACCTGTTTTCATAGGATAAGACTGAATCTGTGACTCCTCCACAAGTGGTATGAGAAAGTCGCCATGTTTTGACTGAGCTAGACAAGTGAGATCTATTTGGTAGCATTGCAACAACTCACACCACCTTACCCTAAGCCATGGAATGGATGCTGTCAATGACAGAGAAATTTTAAAGTAGACAAGCTGTTACACTGGGGCAGGTCAACTCTCATGACTGCAGAGGTTGGGATCTAGTGATACAAGTAGACATCACAACAGGGTCTTCCCTGGTCGCAGCGGATGACCATGGCTTCTTCTGCGCCTGGCCATGCCCTTCACTCTCCATGGAACATTGTGGAAGCATTTTCCTGGCCGTCGGATCTTACTGTAGATCTCATCCACCCAGTCCACCAGAGCTGACGTTGCAGGCTCGGGCAGACATGTCCCTATCTCACTGGGGTATGAGACCCACCGGCTACCCACACCTGGTTTAGCCCGCCTGCCAAAGAAGTGTACCGCCAAATATCACTGCTTTTTAACACAAACACTTACAAGTGACACTATTTCAAAAGCGTTCACTGTAAGCATGGTGTAGTGACTAACAGCCATACAAGTGTGCATAACTGATGCTAGTTAGAACTTGTCCAACAAGAGTCTCTACTCAGCAAAACAAGCAACAGGCATCATATTTGATAGACTCTTGGAGGCCTGCCTGACCCAATATTACATGGCATCTTTATATGCTAAAAATCAAAGGGAACAGCAGGATAATTCTACAGTTACAATGGATCTACAATGCTTCCTTTGAATTACATATAATATTCAAACACCTCCTTCTACACCCCCACACTGCAGACACCCAAAATGAATGTTAATCAGCATTGTCTCTCTCTAGCTGCATTCATGCATATGCAGGCATCAAGTGAATGGGTGTTTCCTGCTTTGCGATCAACCCCAGTCTGCAGCTCCAGGAAGACCACTGATCAAGGCTGCATTTAAAATTCAATCTACAATCTACGTTCAGCTCTGAAGAATGGATGCTGTTGAAATTAGTGTTTGCTATATACCATAACTTCAGAATATGCCTGAGCACTACCCTTCCGAGAGCATTACTTAAAGCCTAGTATTTTTTTAATCTTTGCAATTGACTCCCTGTCGATCCTTCAAGTGTTTTTAATAACAGCAAGTTACATGTTGAAGTACCACATAATCCCAGGAAGGATACGGGGTTACATAAACGAGCTGGAAAAGCATTCAATCATGCCCCTAAAAATCCACAAGAATTTAGGCTTTTCATTGACTCGGTCTTACATTTGACAGCAATCAAGTGATAAAGAAGCAATTATTTGAAGATTTCATTCACTTCTGTGTGATTATTGCTTCCCAGAGAATGAGAAAATGTGGAAGCTGAAGCCTGCTACAAAATTGCACTGTAAGCAGATTACAATGTTAATCAGTGTTGCAATTGTGATAAGTAATCAATATACCGTGGGGCTCCTATAAATCAAAGCATTCAAAACAGAGAAGCATCAACTAATTTTTCTTTCAGCATTTCATTTGTGTGCCTTTACCAGTCATCATCTTCATTCACAGTACTAACCTCATGGAAGAAACATCAATCAGTTAAAGGGCTGACTTTCACTTAAGAATGCGTAATAAAAGATCAGAATCAGGTTTAATATCACTGGCATATGTTGTGAAATTTGTTGTATTTGCAGCAGCAGTACAATGCAATACATAATAATAATTAAAGACATGAATTACAGTACATAAAATAGTTAAAATAAACAAGTAGTGCAAAAATAGAAATAAAAAATTAGTGAGGTAGTGTTCATAGGTTCAATGTCCATTCAGAAGTTGGATGGCAGAGGGGAAGAAGCTGTTCCTGAATTATTGAGTGTGTGTCTTCAGGATCCTGCACCTCCTACCTGATGGTAACAATGAGGGCAAGACATGTCCTGGATGATGGGGGTCCTTAATGATGGATACTGCTTTTTTGAGACATCGTTCCTTGAAGATGTCCTGGATACTACAGAGCCCATGATGGAGCTGATTAAGATTACAACTCCCCACAGTTTATTTCAATCCTATGCAGTAGTCTCCCCCTCCCCCATACCAGACGGTGATGCAGCCAATTAGAATGCTCTCCATGGTATATCTGTAAAAGCAAAAGTTTTTATTAGCGTGTCACACCAGACAGTCAGCCATTCTTGCCTGGGGCATGGCGTCAGGGTTGGTCTCCTTTCAGATTAACTGGGTCACGATATGAACGTTCCTGACTCGACCCTTTTTTTTTATGAGGCCGAGTGGCTAGCTCGACGCTCAACCCGGCACCGATGGAAAGTGTGCTTGGGGGGTAAAACAAAAGTGATAATGATTCACTTACCTGATCTTCTGGGGACAGCCTGCAATGCTAGTACACTCAGTGGGCTCTTTATTAGGCACAACTGTGCACGGATTGTAAATGCAAATATTTATTCAGCAGATCATGTGGCAGCAGCTCAATGCATAAAAGCAAGCAGACATGGTCGAGGAGTTCATTTGTTGTTGAGACCAAACATCAGAATGGGGAAGAAATGTGATCTAAGTGACTTTGATCATAGAATGAATGATACTGCCATACTGGGTGGTCTGAGTACCTCAGAAACTGCTGATCTCCTGGGATTTTCATGCACAACAGTCTCTGCAGTTTACAGGGAATGATGTGAAAAACAACAAATAATGCCCAGTGAGCAGCAGTTCTGTAGGCGAAAATACCTTGTTGAAGAGCAGGTCAGAGGAGAACGGCCAGACTGTTTCAGGCTGACAGGGAGGTGACAGTGACACAAAAAGCCACACATTACAACAGTGGTGTTCAGAAGAGCATCTCTGAATGCACATTGAACCTTGAAATGGATGGGCTACAGCAGCAGAAGATCACAAATATACACCCAGTGATCACTTTATTAAAAATAGACAATTGAAGTATTTATCTTCACAACTTGGGCAAAGTCTGCTTATTTGTCTGAGCCATTATTCCACATTGGGTTTATGTCCAAGGCTAACAGTGCACCCTAACAGTAAGCCAAGAAAGCAATCCTCTTCATTGCAATGTGCTTTGTTCTTGTCCTGTTGCCATGGACTATGGCATGAGTTTGGAGATGAAGGAAGGACAATAAAGCAGAATAGCTCCTGATCGGCACCGAAGGCATCCTCGGGTGAAAAAGGTCCCATGTAAGGATCCAGGCGGCAATTGCCTAAGTGATCCAATAATTACACATCTCAGGCTTTACAGAAACCTACAGAGGAGTCAGAAACCCTAGAATCAGGCCACTGAGATACTGTGGCCATGGCAGTCTTAGAATAATGCAACCAAATCTTTCTAGATTAGGTGTTACTTAATAGCCTAGTGGCTGCATCACACCTGGTATGGAGACATCAAACTCTCTGAATGGAAAATCCTACAAAAGGTAATGGATTCAGTCCAGTACATCACCATTAAAGTCCTCCCAACCATTGAGCATATCTACATGAAATGCTTTCGTAGGAAAGCAGCATCCGTCAGAGATCCCCATCACCCAGGTCATGCTTTCTTCTTGCTGCTGCCACTGCTATCAGATAGAAGGTACAGGTGCTTCAGGACTCTCACCATCTGGTTGAAAAACAGTTACTACCCCTCAACCATTATGCTCTTGAACAAAAGGGGATAACCACACTCACTTGCCCATCCATTGAGATGTTCCCACAACCAATAATCTCACTTTTAAGGACTCATTATCTCATGTTCCTGTATTTATTTATATTTTCATTTGCACAGTTTGTTCTCTTCTGCACTCTGAGTGATCTTTCATTGATCCTGTTATAGTTAATTTTCTATAGATTTGCTGAGCATGCCTACAAGAAAACAAATCTCAAGTTGTATATGGTGACATATATGTACTTTGATAATAAAATTTACTTTGAACGAGCATTTTATATTGATCACAACCATTTGCTTAGAATGTGACAGCAATGTTTCTTGATTAACTACTTGAGATTCATGCCCTGTGCAGACACATCTGAAATTTGTGGAAATAATGTTTTCTGGGAAAACCAACATTACGCATTAGAAATGCTGTCTGCAATGGGACAATAAGATGAATTTCTGTCTCATTGATTATAGAGGTTTTGTCACATTGTAAGTGAAGAGCATGCTTCAAGGTTCAAAGCGGGGCACAGATCATCTGGTGCCATTGACAGACATTATCTGGGAGCTAAAGGCTTAGGAAAAGTCTGCGGCTGAAGCTCTGCCTGTAACTGCAGGCAAATCTCAATGATCACTTGTTTAATGCGCATATCGTCAGGATACAACATTTCTTAGATATTTCAAAATAAGAACATATTCTTTTTCGCTTTGAGCAAATTCAATAACTGAGCCTTCTAATATCCTCAAGGGAAAGAGATTTCTAACACTTCCCCATTCATTCAGTGAAAAACAAATTACTCCAAATCTCTTTGGCCTATTGCTTATTCTGAGACAATCACCACTGGCTAAAGATACTTGGGCCAAGGGAACCATTCTAATCACTCCAATCAGAATATTCAAGCTGCTCAACTTGCTTTCTCTCATCTCTTCAGTTCTTCTCCAACCTTTTCCTCCACACTATAAACACTGTAAGAAATGGAGGATATGCTGTGAAGAACTGACACCTAGCATCCTTCATATTAGTCTTGGTTTCCATAACTCAAGCACTTCCCAAGTTTATCACAAACACTCAGCATTCATTTCCCTGAATCTACCCTGTGACACCTGGTCAGAGTTCTACAAAGCAAATTTCAGAGAGCTAATCTACCATTTTCTGAATTCTTAAGAATACAGACCTGTCATATGGCAGTGGCTAGGACAGACCCAAGTGCAAGACACAGACACTGAAGTACTAGGGACAGGACTAGGATACAGGGCGAGGGCAAGGACATGGACAGAAAAACCGGGAACCTGGAACAGGACTGGACAAGAGAGCTAGGAGCCCGGGCTTGGACTCTGAGCCAGAGACTGGACAAGGACCCAGTACCTGGGTCTTGCCTCTGGCTCGGAACCCAGAACTAGGCAAGGACGAGGCTTGGCTGACAGGCAGGAAGAGGCTGGAGTCTTAGAGACTTGAGGCGAGGCTTGGCAGGAGGCTCCTTCTGGGCAGGGCGCAGTTCCCCTGGGCAGGGTGCAGTACTCCACCCAACAGAGGCAAAGGACAGAACCAACTGCAGCTAACGGCAAGACGGCCTGGCTTACCCGACAGAGGCAAGGGACAGGAAGGGGCAGAACCAACTGTAGATAACAGCAATACAGCCTGGCTTTCCTGATGGAGGCTAGGGACAGGAAGGGACAGAACCAACCGCAGGGTAATGGCAAGACAGCCTGACTTACCCAGCGGAGGCAAGGGACAGGAAGGGAGCTGGGTACAGGGTGGCGACAGGACAGGACTTCAGGTGAGGCAAGAGTTACAGGCAGGGCAGGGCAGGAAACAGAAGGGATACAAGGAGTAAGGACAAGAACAATCCAGTTGCCACACCCTGGTCTCTGAAGGTATTTATGCAGCCAGCCCCAATGAGCATCAGCTGTCTCAATTAGAGCTCAACAAGAACAGAAACAGGGTAGACAGGAAAACCTGGAGCAAGGGTCAATGGACCAGACTGTGAACCGGAATACGGACTTCACGGACCGGATCATGATAAGACCTAGGCTGCACCATGCTAAAGGATGGCTGCCATTGGGAGCTGAATGTCCAAGGATATACGGTATATCAGAAAGTTAGGCTAGTAGGCAGAAGGGGTAGTATGGCCCTGTGTATAAGAAATAATATTAAATCATTGGAAAGAGATGAGATAGGATTGGAAAATGTGGAGTCTCTATGGGTTGAGTTAAGAAATGGCAAGGATAAAAGGCCCTAATGGCAGTTGTATACAGGCTTCCAAACAGCAGCCGGGATGTGGATTACAAATTACAGCAGGAGAAAGAAAAGGTGTGTCAGAAGGGCAATGTCATGATAATCGTTGGGGATTTTAACATGAAAGTGGATTGGGAAAACCAGGCCAGTACTGGACCTCGAGAGAGAATTTGTAGAATGTCTAAAGGATGGCTTTTAGAACAGCTTGTTGTTGAGCCCACTAGGGAGTTGGCTGTGCTGGATTGTGTTTTGCAATGATCCAGGGGTAATAAGAGAGCTTAAGGTAAAGGAACCCTTAAGGAACAGTGATCACAATATGATTGAGTTCACATTGAAATTTAAGGGGGAGAAAATTAAATCCACTGTGTTGGTATTTCAGTGGAATAAAAAATAATTACAATGGCCGAAGTTGACTGGAAAGGGACATTTGCAGGAAAGACACCACAGCAGTAATGGCTGGAGTTTCAGCAAAAAATTCCAAATAAGAAGAAATTTTCTATGGGAAGATGGACACCACCATGGCTGACAAGTGAGGTCAGAGCCAAAGTAAAAGCAAAAGAGAGGGCATACAAGGAAGCCAGGGCTGGTGGAAAGATAGAGGATTGGGGAGCTTTTAAAAACTTGCAGAAGGAAACTATTCGGAAGGAAAGGATGAATTATGAGAGGAAGCTGGTGACTAATATCAAAGAAGATATTAAAAGCTTTTTTTTAAGATTATGAAGACATGCAGTCCTCTTTTATTGTCATTTAGTAATGCATGCATTAAGAAATGATACAATATTTCCTCCGGTGTGATATCACAAAACACAGGACAGACCAAGACCGAAAAAAACTAACAAAACCACATAATTATAACATAGTTACAACAGTGCAACAATACCATAATTTGATGAAGAAGTCCATGAGCACAGTAAAAGTTCAAAGTCTCTCAAATGTCCCACATCTCACGCAGACAGGAGAAGGAAGAAAAACTCTCCCTGCCATACCCGACCACGCTCTGGCTTTGAGTCATCTGAAAACTTCGAGCTCTGATCAGCTCTCCGACACCGAGTACTGAGCGCCATCTCTATCCAAACGATTCGACCTCCATCTTGGTCGCCAACAGCAGGCAAAGCCGGAGATTTTGAGGCCTACCCTCCAAAAGATTCCTGACCGCGCAGTAATGACAGCAGCGAACGAGCGTTTCAGAAATTTTTCCAGATGTTCGTCTGTGCTTTCACGTCCATCCCCATCAAATCAGAATTGTCCACGGCCCCTATTTAACAGATACAATATCACTTTTCACCAGAAAGCTGCGCACATGCGGCGCGCTGCTCGCTCTCCTCCTGCCGATTAAGTATATAAAGGATAAAAGAGAGTCGAGGGTAGATATATGAGGGGTGATTGATAAGTTTGTGGCCTAAGGTAGAAGGAGATGAGTTATATGGCTCTCATTACATACACATGCAGGTCAACTCTTTGAGTGATTATGCAGAAAGTTTGAAGTTAATAACTCAAGAGTGATTGACAACCTTCAAACTTGGAGACCCAGCAAGGCCACCACTAAAGCATGCATTTTACTCCAAAATTATGGTGATCTTCACCTCATTAACTATAGTTGCTGAGGAACACACAAAAAGCTGGAGTAACTCAGCATGTCAAGCACCATTTGCAGTCTCTTATGTCTTCACTACAGTTGCTGAAGCTGATACTTCCAAAGTTCCATTCCTCCAACAAACCTGTAATTATTTAGAAACTTTCTTAAAGGTCATTTTCATGCTGCTATCTCAAACAGATGTATTAGAGTTATAGGGTCATGGAGCATAACAACAGAAACAGGCCCCTTGACCCATCCAACCCACGCTGAAATTTTATTCTGCCTAGTCCCATTGACCCATACCCATACACCCCACCATCCATGTACTTATTGAAACTTCTCTTAAATATTGAAATCAAACCCATATCCACCACTTCTACTGGCATCTAATTCCACATTCACATCACCCTCTGAGTGAAGGAGCTCCACCTCAAATTCCACTTAAATATTTCACTATTATCCCTTAACCCATGACCTCTAATTCTAGTCTCACTCAACCTCAGAGGAAAACGCCTGCTTGCATTAACCCTATTTATACCCCTTATAATTTGATATACAGTACCTCTATCAAATCTCCCCTCTTTCCCTTAACGCTCAAGGGAATGAAGTTCTAACCTATTCAAACTTTCCCTATAACTCAGGACCTCAAGTCTTAGTAACATCTTTGTAAATTTTCTCTGTACTCTTTCAAACTTACAGATGACTTTTCTATATTAGGTGACCAGCACTGTGCAGAATATTCCAAATTTGGCTTCACCAACATCTTAAACAACTTTCAAACTCCTGCGTGTAATATTCTGATTTATGAAGGCCAAGGAGCAAAAAGCTCTCTTTATAACCCTATCCTCCTGTGATACCACTTTCAAGGAATTATGGATCTGTATTCCCAGACTCCTCTGTTCAACCACTCTCCTGCTGTTCACTGAGTAAGTCATCCCAGCAACCCCACACACTTGCCTGCATTAAAATCCATCTGCATTTTTCAGCCTGTTTTTCCAACTGGTCCAGATACTGCTATAAACATTAATATGTGGCATATATAGTCAGTGGTCACTTTATTAATTTCCTCCATTGCCTAATAAAGATGCTCCAAAGTATCTTCTGCTGTTGTAGCCCATCCACTTAAAGATTCGATGTGTTCTGTGTTCAGAGATGTTCTTCAGCACACCACTGTTGTAATGTGTGGTTATTAATGTTACTGTCGCCTTCCCATCAGCTTGAACCAGTCTGGTTGTTCTCCTCTGACATCTCTCATTAACAAATGAGGGAGGATCTCATTGAAACCTATCAAATATTGAAAGGCCTAGATATAGTGCGTGTGGAGATGTTTCCTATAATGGGAGATTCAAGGACCAGAGGACAGGTCCTCAGAATAGAGGAACATCCATTTAGAATAGAGATGAGGAGGAATTGCTTTAGCTATAGGATGGTGAATCTGTGGATTCATTACTACAAACAGCTGCGGAGACCAGGTCATTGAGAATATTTAGGTTTGTGACAATTCAGGGCATCAAAGGTTATGGGGAGAAGGGAGGAGAATGGGGTTAAGAGGGATAATGGATCAGCCATGATGGAATGTCGGAGCAGATTTGATGGGCTTTTACTCGATTCTGCTTCTATGTCTGATGGTACCTTAATAAAAATTCGCAGCAGAATTGGGCCATTTTGCCCATGAAGTCAATAGTGGCTATTTTTTTTTCTTACAGCCCTATACTCCTGTTTTCACCCCATAACCCCCTTACCAATTAAGAACCTATAAAGTTCTGGTTTAATTACATCAGTGACAGCTTCCACAACCTTTGTGACAATAGGTTCCATAGATTCACCACTCTCTAGCTGAAGAAATTCTTCTTTATCTCTGTCTTAGAGGGATGCCTCTTTATTCTAAGGCTGTGCCCTCAGATGCTGGACTTCATCTAGGCCTTTCAGAATCCAGCTGGTTTCAATGCAATCACTCCCCTCTCCCCCCACCTCCCCCATCCTTCTGAAACCCTTTGAGTACAGGCCTAGAGACATCAAATGCTCCTCTCCTCATATTTTAAGCCTTTCATTCCCAGGATTACTTTTGTGAATGTCCTCTAGGCCCTTTTTCCAAATGCAGTGTGGCCATTTTCTAAGGTTTCAGCAATACAGTCTTGCTTTTATATTTTATAATATTATAGAAGATAAAAGCAAGAATGAATGAATGAATGCTAACACTGCATTTGCCGTCCTTACCACTGACCATCTTAAAGTTAACCTCGAGGGAATCCTGAGCAAGGACTCCCAACTCGCTTTGCATCCCTGATTTCTGAGTTCTCACAACGTTTAGAAAATAGTCCTCACCAACAGGAAACATGTAGAAGCTTTAGAGAGGGTGATTTACCAAGATGCTGCCTGGATTAGAGAACATGTCCTATGAAGATAGATTGAACAAGCTAGAGATTTTCTCTTTGGAGCGAAGAAGGGCTAACAGGACTCGATAAGAGTGTACAAGATGACATGTGGCATAGATGGAGTGAACAGCGAGAGATTTTTACCCAGGGTGGAAATTATTAATACAAAGGACATAACTTTAAGATGATTGGAGCCAAGTATAAGACGTTTGTCAGGATGTTTTTTTTAAACACAGAGCATGGTAGAAATGCCGAGGGTGGTGATCGAGGTAGATACATTAGTGACATTTAAGAAACTCTTAGATAGGCACAGGGATGATAGAAAATGGAGGTCTATATAGGAAGGAAGAGTCAGATTAAACTTAGAGTAGGTTAAAACGATGACACAACATCGTGCGCCGAAGGGCCTGTACCGTGCTGCAGTGTTCTTTGTTTTATGTTTATTCTTCTGACCAAAAGGCAGAACCACACACTTCCTTGTGTTGTATTCCATGTGCCAGCTCTTTGCTCACTCTCCCAACATGTCCAAGTCCTCCTCCAGACCCCCTGTTTTGTAGCAGTGCCAGTCTCTCCACTTACCTTGGTATCTTTGTCCATGTGATTAATGTACCAAGTGAGAAGTTGTAGACCCGACACTAACCCTTGTGGGACTCCCCTTGTCTCCAGCAGTCATCCTTCTTTATCCCCACTGACTTCAACCAGTCAGCCAAACTACTCTTGGGGTGCCACGGTAGTGCAGTGGTTAGCACGACACTACTACAGCTGGAGATGCTCCACAGTTCAGAGTTCAATTGCAGTGCCATTCTGTAAGGAGTCTGCACATCCTTCCTGTGAAATGCATGGGTTCGAAAGACAGACCGGGCAGGTTAATTGGTCACTGTAAATTGTCCTGTGATTAGGTTAGGTTTAATCAGGTTCGCTGGGGGTTGCTGGGGCAGTGTGGCTTGAAGGGCCAGAAGAGCTTACTCCGTGTTGTATCACAAAATAAATAAACTGACATACAAACAAAACTATCTACCCATGCTAGTACCTTGTCTCTTACACCATGAGCTCTGACCCTGTTTACAGCCTGTGTCCAGCACCTTGTCAAAGACCTTCTGAAAATCCGAGTAAATAATGTCAACTAACTCTTTGACAAACTCACTTATTACCTTCTCAAAGTGTTCAATTAGATTTGTTAGGCAAGATAACCCCTCAATGAAATTGTCGTGACTTCATATTTTACCATATACTTCGAAGTACAGTACATCCTTAGCAATGGACTCTAAAACATAACCAACAATCAAGGTCAGATTAACCTGCCTATAATTTCCTCTTTTTTTTGCCTCCCTCCTTTCTTAAACACTTCTGTCACACATGGAATTTTCTAGTCCTATGGAACCCTCCCTGACTCCAGTGATTCTTGAAAAATAACTATGAATGCCTCCACTATGAATCCCTTCATCTACCTCATTCACAATCCTCAGGTATAGTCCACCTTGTCCATGGGACTTGTACACCTTCATCTTCCCCAGTACCACTACACCCTGGGGTTCTAGAATTTCTCACGCATTACTAGTACCTTCATTATTTTTCTGTTCCCATTAATAGCTCTTCAAGATCATCTTCCATTGGTCCAATGTTCACTCTTACCCACTATCTTACCTTTTCTATACATAAAAGAACTTTTGCAATCTTCTTTTATATTATTGTCTAGTTTATCCTTACATTTCATTTTCTCCCCCCTTATAAATTTTTAACTTGCCCTCCATTTCTAAAGGCTCCCTGTTCCTCTGGTTTGCCATTAATCTTCACCCTATTGTATACCTTCTCTTTTGCTTTTACTCCAAATGTCCCTGACTTCCTTTATCCTTTATCAGCCTGCCATTTAGTGTGTTGCTTCTTCCTTGGGAAGAAATTCCACTGTGTCTCCCAAATTACTCCCAGAAACTCCATCCGTTGCTGCTCCAAAGTCTTCCTTGCTAGAATTCCCTTCCAATCAACTCTGGCCATCTTCTCCCTCATGCCTCAATAATTATATTTATTCTGCTTTTTATTAGTATAAAGAATATTCTGGTATAATCCTAATACAATTAAATCTGATTTCAGCTTCTCCCTCTCAAACTGCAGGATGAATTATAATAAATTATGATCTCTGCCTCTTAATGGTTCTATTTAGTCACAGAGTTATATAACAAAGATACAAGCCCTTTGGCCCAACTTCTCCGTGCTGACCAAGATGTCCCAGGTGCTCGGGTTTGGTCCACAACTGCCTAAATCTTTCCAATGCGTGTACCTATCCAAGTGTCTTTTAAAAGTTGTTACTGTACCTGCCTCAAACACTTCATTGGGCAGCTGATTCCACATAGATAACACACTTTGTGTAAAAAACATTGCCACGCAAGGTCCTCTCACCTTTGACCTCTGCCCTCTAGTTCTTGCTACCCAAACTCTGGTGAAAAAGACCGTGTATCTATCCTATGTCCCTCAGGATTTTACACACATCTAAAGTGCCTATAAAAGGTATTCAGCCCCTTTGGAAGGCTTCATGTTTTATTGCTTTACAACACTGAATCACAGTGGATTTAATTTGGCTTTTTTGACACTGATCAACAGAAAATTACTCTTTCATATCAAAGTGAAAACAGATCTCTATAAAGTGATCTAAGTTAATTACGAATATAAAACACTAAATAACTGATTGCGTAAGTATTCACTCCCTTTAATACACCACACCAAATCATCACCGGTGCAGCCAATTGGTTTTAGAAATTACATAATTAGTTAAATGGAGATCACCATGTGCAGTCACCATGATTGTAGTAAATATACACTTGTATCTGGAAGGTCCGGTGAGTTGGTATCCGGACAAAAACTACACCACGAAGACAAAAGCAACTTTACGGAAGGGTTATTGAAAAGCACAAGTCAGGAGATGGATACAAGAAAATTTCCAAGTCACTGAATATCCCTTGGAGTATAGTTAAGTCAGTCATCAAGAAATGGAAAGAATATGGCACAGCTGTAAATCTGCCTAGTGCAGGCCGGCCTCAAAAACTGAGTGACCGTGCAAGGGGGCTAGTGAGGGAAGCCGCAATAGAGCTTTGAGAACTCAGGAGGAACTCCAAGCTTCAATGGCTGAGATAGGAGAGACTGCATATAAAACTGTTGTCTGGGTGCTTCACCAGTTGCAGCTTTATGGGATAGTGGCAAAGAAAAAGCCACAGCTGAAAAAAAATTCACATGAAATCTCAGCTAGAGTTTCCCAGATGGCATGTGGGAGACTCTGAAGTCAGCTGGAAGAAGGTTCTATGGTCTGGTGAAACCAAAATTGAGCATTTTGGTCATCAGACTAAATGCTATGTTTGGCATAAGCCAAACCCCACATATCATCAAAAACATACCATCCCTACTTAAAATCATGGTGGTGGCTGCATCATACTGTGGGGATGCTTCACTGCTGCAGGCCCTGGAAGGCCTGTGAAGGTAGAGAGAAAAATGAATGAAGTAAAATACAGGGAAATTCTAGGGGGAAACATGATGCAGTCTGCACGAGAACTATGACTTGGGAGAAGATTTGTTTGCCAGCAAGACAATGATCCTAAGCATAAAGCCAAAGCTATACAGGATTGGCTTAAAAACAACAAAGTTAATGTCCTAGAGTGGCCAAGTCAGAATCCAGACCTCAGTCCAATTGAGAATTTGTGGCTGGACTTGAAAAGGGCTGTTCACTCATGATCCACATGCAATCTAACAGAGTATCAGCAGTTTTGTAAAGAAGAATTGGGAGAAATTGTAGTGTCCGGATGTTGAAATCTGATACAGACCTATCCACACAGACTCAAGGCTATAATTGCTGCCAAGGATGCATCTACTAAATACTGACTTGAAGGGGGTGAATACTTATGCAATCAATTATTTTTTGTTTTACATTTGTAATTAATTTACATCACTTTGTAGAGATCTGTTTTCACTTTGACACAAAAGAGTCTTTTTCTGTTGATCAGTGTCAAAAAAAGCCAAATTAGATCCACTGTGATTCAATGTTATAAGATAATAAAACATGAAAACTTCCAAGGGCTGGGGGGGTGGGGGGGAGTGAATACTTTTATAGGCACTGTATAAAATCACATTTCATCCTCCTACCCTCTAAGGAACAAAGTCCTAACCTGAACAACCTCTCCCTTTAAGTCTGTTCCCTCAAGCCCTGCAGCATCCTCATAGATTTTAAATCCACTCTTTCTAGTTTAATAACATCTTTCCTACAGCAGAGCAACCAAAAGTGGACACAATGTTCCAAGTGCAGCCTCACCAGTGTTTTGCACAGTCTCCTAATTTTTATACTCATTGCCCTAACCTATGAAGGTCAGCATGCCAAAAGACTTCATCACTCTACCTGTGGTTCCACTTTCAGGGAACCATGTACCTGAATTCCAAGTGCTGCAGAACTTTCTGTTCTACATCACTCCCCAGGGACTGCATTTCACCAAGAAAATCTGAATTGAAATTGACCTTCCAAACTGGAACACCACATAGGTATCTGAAGTAAACCCCATTTGCCATTCCTTGATACACTTCCTCAGCTTATCAAATCATTTTTCAT